>NC_139660.1:13896452-13977458 GCF_951799395.1 Argentina silus | reverse complement strand
TAATAAGACTATTAGGGACTTTACACACTACAGGGCCGTCCCAAACTGTACTGTGCTAGCTTGGATCATTTCTTTTCACATTGTCCTTTTCAGCACTGTTTCAGAAACTATGGTGGGTACGTAACGAGACCAGCAGAGTACAGACCACCTCAGTTCAGTTCGGCTCTGTTGTGTGAATTAGGGTTTATACAAACAAGTTCCTTGGTTTACCTTGGCCTCCACCTCCTCTGTGATGCCCTTGATCTTCTTCTTGATGTCCTCTATGAGCAGGTTAAGCTGGTTCTTCACAAACTCTAGACGGTCCATCTGGTACTCCCGATCCTCCAATGACATCACTCTACAGCCCACAGGAAGTGATGCATGAGATACAGGAAGTACCAAGTAAGCACTTCCAAGATACCAAAATATCACAGTATCTATCAGGTAATGATGATATTAAATGATTGAAGTTACTATAAAAATACCACAAAAATAAAGTGCTGCACAGAGCTTTTGAAATACTTGAGCAAAGCATCCCAGAGGAGTGGGGTTGCTCGGATGTGATCAGATGGAACGGGACACCCACCTCTTCTCAGCCGCCTCGATGTTGATGGCGTCCATGATGCCTTTGACCGTTTCAGTGATCTGCTTGGCCCTGATTGTGTGCTGCTCAAACTTTGTTTTCACTGCTGATTGCGAGATACACTCCTGCGAGGCCATAACACACATGTTTACTGTGATGGGGGGACTGTCTGTGGTGACACACACCGCCGGGACGGAAAAGGGGACAAAAAACACACCTGCTGCCGCAATTTATGGGGGGAAATTATAAGGGGAAATGTCAGCAGCAGGTGTGTATCTTGAGTCCCACAGTCCCCTTGTTTCTTACTGTCACAGTAACATGTTTGTGAAGCAATAGCAAAATCATAGGAACAAAAGTCAATAATACAACACAAATAAGACTATTGAAAGGAAAGAAGACATTCAGTATAGTGCATGATACGTATATCATGTTACTTCTGGGAGTATGGAATGTATCTGTGATTTTACACATTACATTACATTTTTATATTATTAATATTCCTCCTGTAAGATAAGCTAGGGCCCATTCAATATTGTCTATTTAAAGACTTCCTGACATGAATTTACTTAATTTGGCAAAATCATAATCTTGTAATGCACCTAATCTTGTAATTTACCATGTGGAGAAATCTAATATTATTATTTAGCAGATGCAACAGCAGTACAGTGCATAGTAGTCAATTCATAAGTTGAATGCCTCCAGAAATGCACACAATTAAGTCACTCTCCCTGTTTAACATACAAGAACACAGACAAGACAAATTGCAGGCAAAACAACAGAATGAAATCAAACAAATGAAACACTAAACAGAATGAAATTGGAACTGAAAGAAATGGATGTCCTCGCCTAAGCAAATCTAGACTTCAGCAATGAATACGCAGATTGATGGCAATGTGCACATTGATTGGCCTAGGGAGCTCTGAGGGGCTTGGTTTGGAGAAGTGTGATTGGTGGAGAGTCCGGTGATGATATGGAGTTTGAGACTTGAGATGTGTCTCGCAGCATGGTTGCATAGATCATAGAGATAGAATGTTTAGAAAGGTTAACCACTCACAACTGCAGTGGGATTGGACAGAACCTGGATGACCTACTCGTTAAACTAAGAACTCAGCAAGGTTCATCTTTTCGCTCTCCTTCTCCCTTTCATAATATAAAGACACACACACAAACACTATCCAGTTGAGTAGGTGCCCACAAAAAATCACTAGAGAAAGATCAAGGTGATAACTGGTCATTCCGGCCATCTTCCCAGATCCCTCTAACAAACACTACATTCAGAGAATCACACTAGCAAACAGGGAATGCAGAGAGGGAAAGCTGGCCTGGCTCCTTATTATACCCAAACCACCTCTGTGTTTATAGGCATGGGGTTGCAATATGAGGAGCCTGTTGTATGGCTTTGACTTTACGACTATTGATTTCATGTGAACCTTGATCCCATAGCAAGCTTTGTTTAGTGTTGTGCTGCCATTTCATTTTACTTCAATTTTCCCTAGCGCTTAAAGATTAGCTGTAGATTTTAATATTCACTGGAGGTTCCTATTATTTCCATTAGTAAGGACCTTTCTGAGTTTCAAGTCAGACAAAGGACGCCAGATGTTGTCACACACGCAAACACGACAACACACACACACATTGTTGGCACTTGCCTCAAATGTCCTCTCAAATTTCTGGAACTCTTTTAGCCTCTCCTGGAAGCCCTCTGCTAAAGCCCCACCTGTTGAAGGAAGACATGCTCATGATCACCACCTTCAAGACCACCACAAGAGGGCAGCATCTCTCTCCAACTATTTACAGAGCATTCGGAAAGTATTCAAGACCCCTTAATTTTTTACACATTTTGTTATGTTAGAAACATTTCTAAAAAACCTGTTTTGGCTTTGTCATTATGGGGTATTGTGTGTAGATTGATGAGGAAAAAAAATATTGAATCAATTTTAGAATAAGGCTGTAAAATAACAACATGTGTAAAAAGTTAAGGGGTCTGAATACTTTCTGAATGCACTGTAAGAGCATCATTGAGTTCACTGTATTTAACCCAAACCGGAATATCTGGAACAATAAAGGACAATAAAAAATAAAATATAATGACAGACCAAGAGACTCTGCCAGACTAAAAACAGAGCCCACCAGACTCACACAAAGCAAAGGTCAGTAGGGAGAATGTGACCCAGTTGATAAGTGGCTTGATGGCCATCTGAGCAGTGTTAGCCAGAGTTGACAGTGAAGTTTGGCCTCAGTTATATAGCTTGGCTAAGAAGATCCCATTGACCACTGGGCTTACCGGTCTCTGGCATACCCTGGGCGCGCTGCATGCGGGAGTTGAGCACCTCTTTGGCCGACACAAAGAAGATGCGGTTGGGTGCCTGCTCGCGGTCCACCACCTTCAGCTCGTCCACCAGGAAGTGGACACATCGGTCGGTGTGCTGCTTCCGCACCTGAGAGTTGAAATGTTTTGTACTGTAATACTGTACAAACCAGACCTGGGTTCAAATAGTATTTGAAATAATTTCAAATACTTTCATAATCATAGAGCACTCACATCTTCCATGTACTCTGGCTCATTGGCAGAGGCGTCCCAGCGGTTGTTCAGAATGAAGATGTTGGGCTTGGAGAGCCGCTCGTTCACCTTGTGGAAGAAATGCTTCTCCTAAAAGACACAACGGGAGAAAACAAGGTAAAAAATGGTTCGAGTTGTAAAATGGCAGAACAGGTTTATAAACAAACTTTCATATCCTCCTTGACTTATAGACCAGCATACATGTGCATTCAAGCTATAGCCTGATGTGAATAGACATCAATCCACAGATTCCACGCTTGTTAGATGTTATCAACTTCATTCTACAGCTGTTTTACCATCTGAGTGTAACATGCTAGGGATGATGAGGACAGAAGGGTGGACTTTCACTGTGCAAAAAAATGTGGTATATGTTTATGACAAAAACCCTCAATCTCCTTCCACTATAGACTGAGTGTGAATGCAGGTCCCCTATAGACTGAGTGGGTGTGTGTGTGAATGCAGATCTCCTACAGACTAAGACTGAGATGGTGAGTGACACCTCCCACTGCTCCAGCCCCTAGCCCAAAGATGTAGGGATGGTGAGCACCATCTTCGAAGAGGCCAGGTACCTGTACTAGTACAGCAGATATACAACTTTCTCCATCGGCAGCAACTACATGATGGCCTCTGACCCTCAGAGCTCTGTCCTCCTCAATGTGCAGAGGCCTTCAGCCTCCAGAAAGAGGAAGAGGGAGGAAACACTGGGAGACACCAGCAACTCAGAGGATGACCCTATCCCCAAGAAGCGGAGGAGAATCTTCAAACTTAGCCCCCGTAGACGCCGGAGATTCCGATGAAATGTCAATGTCTCTTACATTGTCCACACAATGACTGGACAATCTTTGACTTGAAGGTTGACTCATTAGTTTTTTTACAAAGATGTGTCCATTTCAAGAGGGCTTTTTGTATGCGCTCTCTGATTGACTATGTGGCCTAGTATATCCTAAAAGCCTCAGAGTCTGTTCATTCATGATGGTAAGCAAAGGGGGAAACAGTAAAGGTATGTCCCTTTAAGAGAGTTGGCACCGGTAACAAGCTCTGTGATTGACTTTGTGCCCTGACATACCATGGATGCTTCAACAGACATAAACAGAGCTAGGGCCTGTGCTGCTGGGTCAAAATGGAGCCAGCCTTATCCCTGTACCATCAGCTATAACAAGATTTGGAAAGAACCCCCCCTCCTCAGAGGAAAAACACTTCAACAACATGCTCCTATTGGCCAGTGAACAAACAAATGATCATTCTTTAACTAAGTATGATCATGTGTATGTTCACTGGCCAATAGGAGCATGTTGTTGAAGTGTTTTTCCTTTCAATCCTTTTGGCTTAGGGAGGCCTTACGCAAATGGAATAAATGCATAGATTATATTGAAAACATGCAAAATTAAAACAACTCGTAAGTACAAGCTCTCATCTCCACTGAGGAGATTCATAAAACAAGAAAATCTTTATAAAAATCTTTACCATGACTTAACTAAATTGTTCTATCTTTCCTCTCTTCAATAAAATAAACTGGTAGGATAGTGGTTAGACTGAAATATAACAATAAAGCAACTGTGAAATGCGGAACATATATCCAAAACAAACATAATTAATCAATTAACGTTCTGTGCAGTTGTAGTCGAAGTTGTCCTTGAAGAGATAACTCAATCCAATTGAGCATTCAATCCAATTGAAATCTCTGTGCCCTTGGCAGCTCAGCTCCTTACAACAAATCCTCAATCTCTCAGACTGACAGCACTGATTGGTCAGATCTGTAAATCCTCTATATACCCAGTAGGGATTGGCCAGCTCTTTGCTCTCTTACCGTGTTCATGAGTGTCGACTCTGAGTTGGCCACCAGCACAAAGACGTCCGCATCTAGGCAGAACTTGTCGATCCAGCTGTCCAGCTGACTCGTGACATCAGTCCCAGGGCTGCGGGTAGAGGACAGGGTTAAAAGGTTAGAAGGTCAAAAGGTCAAACAGCCCCTCAAGGTCACACAGGTAACAGAAGACCTATAAAGTACGCGAAATGAACTGAAATTGAGTATGGATAAATTGCCAGGTTATCATACTAGATTTGCCTTTCTATGCAGTATGAATTCACTGCACACTATTCAGGAAGTCTGAATAGAGTATGAATGACATGCAGTATGTTGAAATGCATTGCTTACTGAATACATTTGACTAAACAGAAGGCTCTAAATAGTATGTAGTATGGTTAGTATGTGGTAGATACTTTGAGTAAACAGTCGGCAGTACAAGCTTTTGACTCATAATGTAAGATCAACCAAAGCCTGGTGATGCTTCGCCCATTAAACTTATACTGGTTGACAGCTATACCAATTATTAAGTATGTCATAGAAGTCCAAACAAACTACAAATATAGCTACAATTACCATCCCCCATCATAGTAGGGGATATAACTCAGCCATCCATGATGGCTTACTCATTCTATTTGTTTTCAGTTGAAAGGCAAGCGGGCACACTGTTCATCAGTGTTTGGTAGTAAACAAGCAGTGTGTGTTTACTGTATTTTTTTTGGGACCCGCTGGTTTGAAGGGAGGTCATGGTTTGTAGTTCTTGGCATCGTTCAATGCAAGCGTACCTGTCCACCAGAACCAGGTCGTCTCTGAGCAAGGCACACTTGGTCTTGGGCCAGAAAACTCGGACCAGGCAGCCTGCATCCAAACTTTCATCCATGTGCAGGGCGTGAGCCAGCTGGTTCACTGTCTGGAGAGGGGGAGCATGAATGAGGTCACCTAACCATTTAATGGAATTCAATCATTCTCACACTGCATGCCTGATACACATTGTAAAACTCAATAACACAAAAGATTGTCATCTAGCATGGATGTGCACGAGTAAACATTTGATAGAATGGACTATTACAATAAACGTGACAAAAAAGATATACAGTTGTTCCCTGCTATAGTCACTGTGACAGAATAGCACAGCAAGTAATAGGTAACAAGTCCCAACTGTAGATTTAACCTTAGAACCAATTAGATATTAGTTTACGTTACATGTCATAAAAAGTCAATACTTAGATTCCATATGTGACATCAGCCACCACTTCCCAAGTCAACCAGCTAAAGAAAACAAGATATTATCTCTTAACTTAACTGGACCATAGTTCTTCTGGCTGACGATAATGAGTAATGACAGCATTCTAATAGTGAAGAGGACAGAACCTTTGGAGCCCCACTGGCTACCATCCTAGATACTAATGAGTAAATGTGCAAAATGAGAAATGTGTTTTACCTTGATGCTCTTCTCCTCATCTGAGCCCTCAGTCTTGAGGTAGGCCTTGTCCTCATCAGTGCCCTCCACACTCAGGAAGCAGTTGGTGGTGTGGCCGATGCCACTGGGCAGCACCCGGTCCCTCAGCATAGCATTGACCACTGTACTCTTCCCGTTACTCGTCCTGAGGAAAACAGATTAATGTATTAGGATGAAAGAGTATAGAGGTCCACCCTACTTTTCTGTAATGTATACAGTTTCATTGGAGCAATGAGAAGCAGAAATAATTTCAGCAATTTGTGGGTCAGTGTCACTGGCATGAAGATGAAATTCTACATTCAACTGGATAGTGTAGATAGTGCTAGAATATCACAGAGATTGAGCCAATTATAAGAGGACAGGTTTTGTGAAAACCGGCATTAACTGAAGTTGCACTTTTCGGTTGTCAATTTGAAGTAACGAAAGCTTGGGTATAAAGCATTTCCAGCAAACTAGACTTTGAGTGTGGGGTACAACAAGGCTCTCTTTAAAGAGTTTGATAAAAGTCAACCTCAATATCATGCACTGATCCTTGGCATCTCTTCTCACACACCATCAGGTAGGCAAGGCTAACATGATCATTCAAACAAAGCAGTGAATCATAGTGAATAAAGCAGAATGATTTAGATGAATTTACCTGCCAAAAAAAGCCACCTTCATATGTCTCCGTGCCAGCATCTCTTTGATAACTGTCAGTTTGCCAGCATATGCCTGAATCTGCTCCTGTTGCTCCCGACTTGCGATATTCTCCAAGGCTTCATTCTGACAAGTTTCTGACAATCACACACAACAACAAAGACTGAGAACAAGGTTACGAGAGACATAATAAAATGCAGTTGTTTATAACTAGGCATTTAACTACTCTCTTCAACAATCAAATGTAGAAAGCATGCCTGATGACCAGTGCTCACCTTCTACAAACTCTGAGCCTACTTTCACATACTCCAGCAGTTGCTCAAACACATCACTGATTTTCTTCTTGGCCACCACAAAGCGCTTGAGAGGAGAGAAGTCACCCTGGGCCGAATCTGTCCTTTCCAATCTGAAGAAAGAAGGTATTTCAGGTTCAAGTTCAATTTATTTATTTAATTAATTCATATGCCAGATTATTTGACATTTCCACCATAGCTTCAGATAGGATTAAATACACAGCTATTCTGAAACAATCTCACCACATATCTTCAGATTAAATACACAGCTATTCTCAAACAATGACAATGTCTGTATGTTAAAATGCATATGTCCACTTTAGAGGACAACCCAAAACAAATCAAGGTGACCGTCTTGCTGTTAACTACCATTCACATCCCGCCTTCAGTAAGGCTATGCATGAACAACAAGAAGCTCAAACAGTCAGCTAGAGGTAAATGTAAATATATTTAGCTGTGGCTTTTAACTACATTCATGCAGAAGAAGCTGGCTAGCTCGTAAAGCACAAACGTGCACGTTATGTTATGAAACCGAAACGTGTCTAGTAAAGGTGGCAACAAACTAGCGAATAAACACACAAGCTAACATATTAAAAAGAACAACATTATCCACTTGGAGAATTTCGCTGACAAGCTGTCAATGTCAATATCATGATATTCAATGCTTGACTTGTAAACAAACATCTGGTTAGCTGAAGCCATGTAGCTAGGTACACGGAGGGTGTTAGTTGGCTGGTTGCATCATAGTTGTCACGACAGCATTGTAATGTTACAACACACAGAATGTGTGGTACAGCGTGATATCTCCAGCTTCCTATCTTGCAAAGTATTGCGCGTTGATTGAAATTCGGCTCTTTTTTAAGGCATGTCACCGCGTCTGTTGTCTGCTAGCTTTGCTAGCCAGCTAGCTATCTTAGGAGTTCAGCATTGTGAATAATGATCATAATTCAAGCAAGGTGAGACGGCAAAAGTTACCTTTTCATATTGCAGGCAGGATTAAGTCCTCTTCTCGACAATGAAGTCAATATGTCTCAAGAAACAGTTTATTGATACAGGACGGGAGCTATCCAGTCACCTAACCTTCCATTTGATATTCGTTCCGTCCTGCTGCTACTAGCGGTCAGGATCAAGGGGCGGGGTATGATCGTGACGTTAGTGTGGTGGGTTCGTGACATCCAATCAATGGACAAAGAATGTGATCCAGCCCCGCAGATGTCCACCTCAGTTTTGAAAAATGTTGACATTTCAGTGGCCATGATGCTGCATGTGTATGGAGCGACTTGTGAAACTACGTTAAATAAAATGTATTCGTTTTTTTGTGCTTCAAGAAATTCCAAACTGGTCTACACTAATACAGACGCTGGTTAGCCAGTTTCATAAGATCCTATTCTAAATCAAACATATTTACATATTATGTTAATAGGTAAGATTTTAGTTTGTCATTTCAATGCTCTATCAACATTTGCGGAGCCAGTGCCCAGACACCTAAATACAGCACTCCTGTCTGCCACTCAGAATTCAGTACACTATTTTACACTCTTAATTGTGCTAAGTTTGTCACACATGACAAAACCCATTATTAGAATGCGAGGGAGAAAATACACATGTTGCCCTCTGTCGCAGAATTACTGTACCTCAGATTGTTGTGTGGTAGGCCATATCATTATAATTCACAAAAGAACACGAAAGCAATGAATAATTGCTCCTGCAGATTATTTAGGCCTAACATTTCTACATCTAATATGTATGTCTAGGCTTAATTGTAAGTGTATATGGTGCAACACGGGGATCATTTGTAGCAGTTACATTGTAGGCCTATCCTGGAAGTAATTGCTACAGAATCAGTTTCCCTCAAGCACTAACCACTGTATATAGATCATTGTCACTAACGCACTAAATAGGGGAACGCCTTCTGAGCATCACTGACCTGTGAATGGCATGTCCCTCCGGTGGCTGTCATGTGTCAAAGCTGATACCATACCACGACGACGTATGCCCATGAAACACTACCCCAACTGGGACCTCAAGCCTCACTTCTCTTTTCGCCAAGCCAGAAGGACTCGAATCCAAATAGATTATATTTGCCATCCCATACCCGGCCATCTCAAGGACTTGAATATATTCATTTTCCCCTGCTGACTTTTGTGCGGATATATGATGGAGACTTAACATGGAGAGGAAGAAAAGGGTGTTGGTGTTTCAGTAAGTATAACTCTCTTGGCAGTAATTCCTTAAAGCTATAGCAGAGTATGGAATATGTAAACAAATACAATTATATTGCTCTAAAGGATATCCAGTAACATTTTGTTTAAATTACTAAAATATTGCCATGTTTGATCATTCAGTAAATAACATGTATGGTTTAATGTTCCACCAAAGCTTCAGTCTCATGAATTAATGACTACATGGATAGACGCTATTTCTCTCCCAGGATGATATAGATTTCATCACATGCCTGGTGTATTCAGAAATAGTCTCTCAGTGGCAGAATACAAATTAATGCATTTATCATTCCTGTACCTGGATTGGTTATATAGTTTATTGTTATCATAGTTTTACAGTGTGTTAACAATTTCTAAATAAATGTTTTCAGTGTCTATGTCTGATTATGTTCAGTGGCAACAACCTCAGCTTAAAATATTTTTCCGTCAGTTTCTCCATTATGTAGGTGCTATTGTGGCTGTGTGTGTGGCACAAGAGCTTGTGTGTATTGTCTGTGTGTGTATGTGTGTGACCTTGCCCTCTACATTGTACACAGTTATCCAGCACTCTCTCTGGGAAATTATTCACCTAAGAGTAGAACATTGTAACAAAAATCCTCAAAAATTCATGTAAATTATTATTTTCCCCTCTCTCTCTTTTCTTTAATATTGATTAAACCTTCTTCCTGAAACTGGTTGTTGATAAAGTGTCATGCAGGTTTAGCAACATGAGTGTCCAATACAAAGAGCACTGAGTAGCCTATAGTGAGAGACTGGATGGGGGTGTGGGGGACACGCTTTGTTTCATCAATGTGTCTTTTTTTCAGAATTTGCGGAAGCATGATGTGGGATGGATAGACAAAGAACAACCTCTACTGTGAGTAATGGTTTGTGTGTAGACATCAGTACTGCTACTAAAGTCTTTTTATAATCTTACAGAACTGTATTTTTTTTTATTATAAGGCATAACTAATGTATTTATGGTGCCAAAAAACCCTGTATGACCTCTGTTGATCCTTTGAAGTAAAGCATCCTCTTTGAAGTAAAGCATCCTCACTGTGGTGAATTCCATTTCAAATCATTTTGATTCAAGAACTGAATTGAATCACCATTTGTAAAAGTTTTGGCTTGGCCATCATGTTTGTAATAATCAATTTAATTTCCTATTTATTACCTCGATGGACATAGTTGACATTGATAACTTGTCTATCACCTTTATACAATTCTTCAAGAGGCATGCTCAATTAAGTCTATAAATAAGTTAAGTATTTTCCAGTGTTAGGTCGGCTATCAGTCTATCACCTTTGTTAACATACATGTCCATTTGTATGACCTCTAATGACTATAATCTAGACTATAATCTAAATGTCTTTAATTATTTCAAGCAACATTAAGGGTAGGTTTACTCTCTTCATTCAACTTAACTGGCATCACCCCTAGTTAGCGATAGGAGAACATGTGATAGAATACACACATTTCATGGTGTTGAGAGATTTCATGATGTGTAAACGATTTCCGCTATTTTAGATATTTACAGCCAACAGTATGATAATGGACAATATATCTACATAGATGATCATGTGAGTGAAGTGTAAACATCTCACTGCCTGTCTGCCTAATCTACCTGTAGATGGCCTCTAATGACCCTGACCTTCTTGACCCCCCTGGGGACCCCCAGCCTGGTGACCTCATTGAGATCTTCAGACCGGCCTATCAGCACTGGGCTATGTACCTGGGAGACGGTTATATCATCAACTTAACACCTGTTGGTCAGTGAAAACCAATGCTTAATGTGCCGTACTCAACATGGATAATGGTCTATTTTACACAAACATTTACATGTAATTCTTAGTTATATCAAATCAGGCTTAACCCTCTACTAATCTATCAACATTGTGAAAGGATCAGTCCTAAATCGTATCTACTGATTCAACATAGATATTGGTTTCAACCTGTAAATTTGCCCTAATTCCAAAATCAACCTTTAGTCCCTAACCCCTACACACTTTTACTGTATCTAATCCTCTCAGATCTGCAATTGTATCTAATCCTCCGCCATAGATTGAAGACCCATCTCTTCAGGCTACATCTTAACTGTCCCTCCTAAAGACCTCTTCATCCCCACTACCCCCTTGTACAAGTTTCTCTCCTGTAAACAAATAATAATAATAAAAATAAGTAATTATTCCTTCTTCTAGCATTGTGACTGCCAATAGCCCCTGGTCCTAGCATAGATTACTTTTTCTTATGATAACTGATGGATAGATGATTCACTTACTTAGACAAATGTATTTGTTGTAATTCGCTTTGGATAAAGGTGTCTGCTAAATGCCATAAATGTAAATGTAATTGTAAGGAATATGGTGGTAGCTCCATCTTGCCCCCTGATCGGCCAGATGGAATTTTCACCGTTTTGTATACACCTATCCAGTCCACTCAGGCCTATGCAAGTTTATTGGTGGGTATCGGCTAGATGTTGATTTGGGATTTAGGGGCTGTCTGAAAGAGCAATGTAATGCTTATTTGTGTGGATCTCCACAAGCACAAGTTTGATTTAATTCCAGCCTCTCTCTGTATGACTGAGGTGCTACTCATTCATGACTCCTGGATAATCTCTCCTTCTTTTAGATGAGAGTCAAGCCGCAGCCATGTCCAGTGTGAAGTCAGTCTTCAGTCGCAAGGCGGTGGTCCGAATGCAGTTGCTAAAAGAAGTAGTGGGCAGTGACTCGTACCGGGTCAACAACAAATACGATGACAACCACACCCCCTTGCCGGTCTGTGAAATCATTCAGCGAGCTCAAGTCCTCATTGGCCAGGAGGTGTCTTATGACCTGTTGGGCAGTAACTGCGAACACTTTGTCACCCTGCTACGCTATGGGGAGGGGGTATCTGAGCAGGTCTCTTGCTCTTTCTTTCTCTTTCTCTCTCTGTATACTGTTTAAATTCCTTAATATACATTAACTATTAACATTAATATACATACACTGCACTACTTATACTATACTGCACTACTTTACTGCTCATATACTGCACTACCTGTATATACTGTTCACACTGCACTTTCTGCTTTTTTGCACTTCTGGTTAGACGCTAACTGCATTTCGTTGTCTCTGTACTTGTACTCTGCACAATGACAATAAAGTTGAATCTAATCTAATCTAATCTAATATACTGTAGTGAACAGCAGGGTAGAGTAGCTTGCCCTAAGCAGGTATCAAACTCACAAACTTTCACTTTCAAACTGGCCGCATTAGCTACAACACCAAGAGAGTTAACTCCCTTGGCGGACCTGCTAACAGGCCTTAGACAGGGTTGTTACACTATCCCCACCATTCAGGAGAGTGTGCCCCACACTTCACTATAGAGTCCCTCACATGGACACGCCTCTCCAATGGCCTCACGGTCACCATCCCACCACACCAATGTAGGGAACAGTGGGTTAGAGTAGCTTACATTTAGCAGGTATTGAACTCATGACTTTCCGCTTACAAACCGACCACGCTAGCTACAACACCAAGAGTGTTAACTCCCTTGGCGGAGCTGCTAACAGGCCTTACACAAGGTCATTACAATACTCGCATTCCTTTCATTCACATTTTATGATGTCATTGTATTCACAAGTTAAAATTTTGCTTATATTTCAGGCCACACGGGCCATTGGGGCCATCAGTTTGGTGACGGCTGCAGCAAGTGCCTTTTCTGTGCTGGGACTGATCAACACACGCTCTAGAAACAGACCCTTCTGAGACCTCCAACAATAGCAGCACTGTCCTGTCCTGCAGGTCTAGAATACACATCGGATATCTCCTTTTTGGTTAAGATCAAGTGCACTAAAACATGGTTGAAATGGAAATTATCACAGTAATAAAGAAATGGAATTATCAACATTTGTAATCCTGATGTTTGTTATTATTTGAATGAATCATCATAATATAATGAACAACTAACTTGGTTGCCGGTTGTTTTAATGCTGTAAACACAGTTACACCATACTATAGCCTACTATACATTTTGTAGCTTAGATGAATAAATAACCCATGCCAAAAAGTGTAGCAAGTGAGGGGCTATGACAGAACTGTTCTCAAACTAGGTTCAATAAAGTTTCCTAGCTTCAAAGTGAATTGTGACGTAGAATGTCTGCGCAGTCCAGCCACACGTGTTGTGTTTTCATGGAGGGGATGGCTAGAGATCTGTAACTTGTGAATCGTAATATTTAAAAGGAAACACATATTAAATTCATAAGTGATCCACCACAACAGCAAAAATGGGCAAGAAACTTAAAGTTGGAAAGACCAGGAAAGACAAGTTCTACCACTTAGCCAAGGAAACAGGTAACGAAATCAGAATACTATGACGAGACTCACTAGCGAATTTGTTAGCCGTAGTTTTCACTAAAATGTGTAATTTTAAGTGTAAGATGTGATAGTGTCACAGTAGAGGAAATATAAATGATCCTATTGAAATGGGAATTATCTAAATGATACATTTCAATGTTTCATTAGAATTAGTTATCTGGTAAAAAAGAGCCATCAGCAAGATACCGCAAGGCTTTAAACGTGTTTCTCTTCCCCCTTCAGGATATCGTTCTCGTTCCTCCTTCAAGCTCATTCAGCTAAACCGAAAATTCCAGTTCCTACAGAAAGCCAGGGCTCTGGTGGACTTGTGTGCTGCCCCAGGTGGATGGTGAGTAACGGTTAGCTTGCTACACCACCAGTCACATATCCCAAAGTGGCATGTGACTGCCAATGGCCTCTGGTCCTAGCATAGATTTTTTTCTTTTCTTATGATGACAGATGTATAGATGATTCACTTACTTTAGACAAATGTACTTTTAAATGCATTACCTCAGCGTTACTTATACTTTTGATTATGTATTCATGATTGTTTTGATTTTATGGTAGCTACAATCATCTCTTGCTCAAGTGCTGCATTTCATCTTTCTCTCTTACACCTCAGGTTACAGGTGGCCTCCAAGTTTATGCCTGTCTCCAGTCTCATTATTGGTGAGTGGAACCTCTCACAAGGGACACATCCCTACTCAAATGTTTTGCCATTTAGAATATCCCATACACTGTTAAACGTGCTCTCATACCGCTTGTGGTGCCATGGCCATCCTCTCTCTCTTAGGTGTTGACCTGGTCCCCATTAAGTCCATTCCCAATGTGGTGTGTCTGCAGGAGGACATCACCACAGACAAATGCCGACAGGTAAGTTAGTCGATGTAACTAAATGTACATACCATTTGCATAAAAAGGACTGTTTGATATGCTTGACTATCTTTTGCTGTCATCAGGCTCTCAGAAAGGAGTTACAAACATGGAAGGTGGATGTAGTCCTAAACGACGGAGCTCCAAATGTGGGCGCTAACTGGCAGCATGATGCCTTCTCTCAGGGTAGGTAGTGACAAGACGGGTGTAAGCAATATGCTAATGCCTCTACTTTGCCCTCTGATTGGAGGAGACATATTACCTATTCACGCCTCTCAGATCTCCAGAAGTGCATAGGATTTTGGGATTAGGCGCAAGATTGTTTTCTCTCATAACATTCTCATAGGTGCTGTTCATTAGATCAAAAATGAATGCATGAATCTTACCCTATTGCCCCTTTCGCTCCTTCCCCCCCAGCTCACCTGACCCTTATGGCTCTGAAGTTGGCCTGTGACTTCCTGGCCAAAGGGGGAACATTTGTCACTAAGGTGTTCCGCTCCAAAGACTACCAGCCCCTGTTCTGGATCTTCCAGCAGTTCTTCAAGAAGGTGCAGGCCACCAAGCCCCAGGCCTCCCGTAACGAGTCTGCCGAGATCTTCGTCATCTGCCAGGGTGAATGACCTGTCCACAGAATAGAAGGGAGAAATGTACGTTGGACTTATTTTTGCAATAGTTGAGTAACACAAGGATGTGACTTTTTCCATTTCAGGTTTCCTGGCCCCAGACAAAATCGACAATAAGTTCTTCGACCCAAAACATGCGTTCAAAGAGGTGGAGGTTCAAGCCAAGACTGTGAAAGAGCTGGTCCCTGTGAAAAAGCCCAAGGTTTGTTTATTTGTGTGTGTGTGTGTGTGTGTGTGTGTGTGTGTGTGTGTGTGTGTGTGTGTGTGTGTGTGTGCGCGTGCGCGCGTGCGTGTGCGCTTGCTTTATATATTTGTTGTGCTCAGTTAATGTTAGAAAGGACTCTAGTTCTGTTGTCTGTCAGTGATTCTACATACTCCACTTCCTCTCCAGGCGGAGGGATATGTTGATGGTGATCTGACCCTGTACCATACCTTCTCGATGACTGCCTTCCTGAAAGCAGAGAACCCTGTTGACTTCCTTGGGAAAGCCAATGAGGTGAGATGCATGTATCAGCAGTTCATAACTGTATAAGTTGTAATATGTTGTTTTTGTAATATGTTGTTTTTATTAGGTTTTCCTTTTTTTTTAAACAGTTAAACTAAAAACAGCGTTACAAATAATAAAAAAATATAAAAAATCTAATTGTACTGCACAAAACAAAACATTGTACAGCATAAGAACATTAATCCTGGTCATACATGTCTATACAGAAATGAGTTCACAAACACATCAAATACTGTATAAGCATTACTAACTACAAGCAGAAGTCGCTTGTGACTACTAGCTAGCCAAATCTAAATGTGAGATGCAGGCATCACCTGCAGCGGTGTGCGATATACCAGTATGAAAGTGAATACCAGTGTCACGTTGTGCCATGATATGGATTTTGGCATATCACAGATATCATGATATAGCAAATTTTCCTAATTTTTGATGTCTAGACTTGTTTGGTAGTTCTACAATAAGTGTTTTAATCCCCAAAACTATAGATTACAACTTTGAAATTATATTGTTTTATTATCTGTAATAGACGCTAAATTCTATTGTGGAACTCTATGTGCGCCTCTATCCTATGCTCCCACGCACCTCAACAGCCATGTGCCTATGCCAAGGGTTGCTAGCTTGGCTATCAAAAAACTAGTTGTATGAACTAACCGTGAATGAGAAGCATTTAAAATGAGTGAAAACGTGGAAGGTGCTTGTGCAATTGGGGCTGCTGATGATGAGGATGAATTATTAGTTCCAAAAAAAGGGATTCAAAATATCTGACCTCAACCAAGACGCTATTGTCTGCAAGCTATGTCGATAGAGAGACAACTAGTGCTATAGTTTAGCGCTGGTGGCAACGTCACATGCCACAGGGCAGCACCAGAGACTGTTGATAGACTAGTTTTTCTGGCCCATAACCTGTGAGAGATGGAACTAGTATGCACACATGACTGAGTGATACGTTTTTTTGTTATTGAAACATGTGGGAGTAAGCGTCCCTAAAGTGGAACTACCCATTTTCATTTTGTTGTTTAATTCAGCTTTTATTATTTATCTATCCTGCATTTTTGCATTTTTATTTGTTTTAATGTTGTTCCTGGCTGACTTGAAAAAAGATTGTAAAACTTATGCAGGAAAAAGGTCATATATAAAACAAACTGTTTATCCTGCATTTTTGCACTTCTATCCTGCAGTTTATTTGTTGAGACGGTCAAAAAGTTAAATTATTTGCAAGATTATATGCCGAATTCTGTCCCATGTCTCACTTTCTCTGGTTTTATCATCTATAAACTTTGCAGGGCTCATAAAATGAGGTTCAGGAAAAAATATATGTATATCATAATATCGTTATCATCAAGTCTGGAAAATATTGTGATATGAAATTTAGGCCATATCGCCCACCCCTAGTCACCAGTACAACCTTAAATGTCCCTGAGCTGACCCATATTACCTTCGGTCCCTCTAGATTACCTTTGACAACCCTGAGTTGGAGTCTCACGAGGCCACCTCAGACGAGATCAGAGAGTGTTGCCGTGACATCAAGGTCCTGGGCCGCAAGGAGCTCCGGTAAGCAAATGAACACGCTGTTATTTGAATCTTTGCCTTCCTGTTGGGCTTTCTTCTATGAACTTGACCATAGGAAATAAAGATAAACCAATGAAAAGACCATAAGGGTTGTGTGGTGAACCTATTATAATTGAGGTGTGTGTGTGCGCGTCTGTCCCCCCCAGCCTACTGCTGAACTGGAGGTCCAAGCTGAGGAGATACGTGGCCAAGAAGCTGAAGGATGAAGCTAAGCAATTGGACCAGAAGGTTGAGGCTAAGCAATTGAACCAGGACATCAGGTATTTTCATATCCATATAGAAAATAAATATAATTCAACACAATTCAACATTTCTACTGACATGCCATGAAGAGGCTATGGACTAAACATCACATCAACGTTGCTCTTAACGATTATTTGCAGCCTAAGTTCAGGTGAGGAAGAGAGCGATACAGAGGAGAAGCCTGACAAGAAAAAGAAGGCTGAAAAGGAGGAAGAGAATGATGAGGAAGAGATGGAGAAGAAACTGGCAGAGCTGAAAGCTCAGGAGGTAGCTGAACTGAGGCGGTAAGTCTGGGGTGTTTTTTTCCTGGACCAAATCACAACTACAATGAGGAATGTCCATTGAAATGGCTTTTTAGTCTTGGAGTAGGCTTAATCTGTGTCTGAGAAACTGACCCATAGTGTCAGATACCCACTTACCTTCTGTCACCTACTCTCTGTAGTGCATGTAGTCATAATGGCATGAAATGGACATAAAAGAAAACCTAAGAATTGTTTGCTTCCCTTTCTCTAGCACAGTGGCTATTAGCGATGATTGTGGTTATATTACTTACTTTAGGCAAATATACTTTTTTCTAAATTACTTGTGTTAAATGTAAATTGATATGTATCTGTCACAGAATAACTGTATGTCCTAAATGCAGGTGTTAAAATGTAAGTGTCGTTCTTTTCTGTGACCAGTAAGAAGAAGAAGCTGCTGAAGGAGAAGAGGAAGCAGAGGGAGAGGGTGGAGCTAAAGATGGACCTGCCGGGGGTCTCCATTGCCGATGGCAATGACTCCTCTATGTTCTCCCTCAGCACCATCAACAAAGCCAAGGTAACACACATACTGAGGACCAAGTTGTGATACATGCCTTTTGTAACATCTTAGTGAAATTTAAGTTTTGATCTTGGCTGTCACTTGGGTTAGGGTTAGCTGTATTTTTGGCGGCTGTATTTTATCTGCTGAATTATCAGCAATATAATTTTGAACAAGAGCAGAAACCCATATTTGAGTGCAGTATTACATTGCTCCCTCTGACCCCCCCCCCCACCCACCCACACACACAGGCTCTGTGTGAGATCACCAAGGGGGACATGAAGGGAGCAGATGGGATGTTGGAGGGGGAGGAGGACCTATACTTCTCTGACGACGAGGATGATGATGACAGACTATCTCTGGCCTCTGACCTGGACTCTGTCGACATGGATGAGGTTGAGGAGAGAGAGAAGGAGATAGAGGAGAAGAAGTCTCCAAAGAAGTAAGTGCCTGTCATGCTCTTTCTCTCTTTATATTTCCCTCTTTCTCAATGTTGTACCTGCGACACATTGAACGATTTTTGAGATATTCCACTGAGTTTGCTCCTCTGTATTTGTTGCAGAGTGTCCTTCAGTGCTAGCAATGAGGAAGAGGATGAGGAAGAGGGCACTGGACTGCTGGTTGAGCTGGAGGGAAAGGAGGAGAAGCAAGATCGTGAGACCAGTCTGTGGTTCAGCAAGGTCTGTGTACACATATATATGTATGTGTGTGTATATATGTGTATATATATATATATATATATATATATATATATGCATACACACACGCACAGCATTGTACACGGACTGAGACACAAATAGACCTCTGACCTGACGAAGCTGACTTCTTGTCTTGTCTCTTCCACAGGGCATCTTCTCTGAGCTGAATCTGGATGGAGATGCAGAGAGCGAGCTGAAGCAGACACAGAGACTCCAGAATAAAGAGCCCACAGGTAAGACCATCCTGCACAAGAGAGTAGGCAGGAATTGTCCTGTCCACAAAATCAACCCGTTTCCCCTACACCAGACACTTGTTGAAGATCTGATAGGATTGGATGGGTGTAAGCAATATGATGGAAACTCCGCCAAGCCCATCAGAGGGAAAGATGGAGCTGAAGCTATAACCATATTGCTAAATCAGAAGTCATTAGGTAAATGACACAAGGGGAGGCATTTTAAGAGAGCTTGGGACGCGGCCCAGCCTGAGTCTCAGTGGAACTGTAACCCATCAAACTGTAATAGACTCCAATCGCATATGGCTGTTGAGTGTTGAACAATGGTAGTGAGGTCATTTCGTCCATACAGGCACACACACAAACACCAAAAAGAGGGCTTTTAACAATACAATAGTGTGACGTAAAGGGAAGCTCCTCTGTTGCCGCACTGACTGACATTCACATGGGCCACCACTCAAGGGTGGAGGAGCAATTAAGGGTGGTTGTTGGGGCTTTTTTTTTTTCTGTTTAGATACAGATGCCCCTCAGAGAGAGCTCTCCTGGCCTCTTATGTAGAAATAATGTACATGGACTGTACATGCACAGTTGTTTCCAATACTCACACACACAGAGGGTATTAGGTGATCTAAAAGGAAGGTACAATATGAGATTGTGAATGTGAATTCCAGCCATATGTTCTACATACAGTGGCTTAAAAGTATCTAGGCGTAGGGGGAAAAGGGGACATTTTAGCCTGAGCTAAAGAGTGATATATAAAGACGAGTGTTGGCGGACCTTTTACTCACCCTTTTCCTTCTCTAAGAAAAGGGAAAAGGTAAGAAGAGAAAGGCTGAAGAGAAGCTTGAGACAGCCCAGCCAGAGGAGGAAGAGGCGGGGACTTCAAAGGAAGCAGAGGGGGAGAGTGGCAGTGATTCTGACGATGACAGTAGCACTGATGATGAGAGGTCAGTGGTGATATCAATCGATAATGACAATAATATTAACGTATAGTATCAATAGAATATTGACATCAAGGCTTAAATTATCACTATGCAGATTCAGAATTTATTTATAACTGCTACATTAAGAAGTTGCTTGATAGTAAGTTGACTAAGTACCTTATATTTTATTTGAGATATCACTTTTTTGTAACAAGCACTGATATGGTCATTACTAGTGTAATTAATATCATTTTGCTTTACAAGATGAACACATTTCCTACTCGGATCTATTGAATATATAAGTAAACATGCAGATATCATTTACATCTCGATGAGTGATTGTATTTGTCTTCTGTAGGGACATTGCTCAGATGAAGAATGCCAAGGGGTCTGGCGGTATCCTGGCAAACGTAGACGATGACGACTTCCAGGTGGTCCCTATCGAGAGCACCAGTGAGTACAAACAAGGACCCTACAAGATTGACTACCATGTGTCTGAACCAATGAGAAGACTGAATGCTGCAGGGGTTGTGGGGAATCTTTTCTAATGTCTGTGTGTGTGTGTGTGTGTGTGTGTGTGTGTGTGTGTGCGCGCGTTACGGCACGTGTATTGTCCCCAGGTAAGCGTGCTAGGATCCTGGACCCAGAGGGTTTGGCCCTGGGATGTCAGATCGCTACATCCAAAAGGAGAGAGAGAGACCTGGTGGATGGATCCTTCCACAGGCAAGACTAATTGATCCATTTTAAATGTGTTAGGGTTGGGTGATATCCAGATTTTAATACCTTCCTGGCAAAATACCTTGGTATATACAGTGGCTTCAGTAAGTATTCACCCCCCCCTGGACTTTTTCCACATTTTGTTGTTACAACCTGACTTTAAAATAGATTTAATTTAATTTATGTTTTTTTTTGTCACTGATCTATGCAAAATATCCTATAATGTCAAAGTGGATTTTTTTTAAACTTTTTCTAATTAATTAAAAATGAAAAGCTGACATTTCTTGAATCAATAAGTCTTGATACTATGATCTTAGCTCTCTCAGAAGAACATCAAAATGACCCTGTGGTGATATTTTTCCATGCCCTGATAATCAGTGATTTTGAAAGCATAATTGATGGGTGTTTACTACAGTATGAACAGTAGTCCCCAAAATGTACATTTAGTAACAAACTACAAAGAAATTGAGTTTAGATAGTTAGGTACTTTATTGATCCACGAGGGGAAATTAAGGCGTTACAGCAGCTCACATCACAAACAACAAAATAAAGTGACTATAGAATAGAATCATAGAATAAAAATATAATAGACATCTGAAACATTATATACAGTAGAGCAGTCCAATATGATTTAACATCCCCCAGCCTGACTGATCACCCTGATCGAGCCAGCCGGAGGAGGAGTTGTACAGTCGCTTTGCGGCAGGCAGAAAAGATCTCCTATAGCGCTCCTTAGTGCAACGTGGTTGTAATAATCTGTTGCTAACGGAGCTTCTCTGCTCTGCCACAGTGTCATGTAGGGGATGGGAGGGATTGTCCATGATGGCCAGGAGTTTGGTCCTCATCCTCCTATTGGCCACCTCCACAGTGTCCAGGTACACCGAGGACAGAACCAGCTTTCCTAATAAGCTTGTTCAGCCTCTTGGTGTCACCTTCCTTAATGCTGCCCCCCAGCATACCACCGCGTACAGCACTGAAGTTTCTTGAGAGCTGTAACATTACATGGCGACTGTCAGTTACATGGTCATGGTCACTCACTGAAGATGGTAATATTTGGCGGCCCTAGTATATACTGACACCATGCTGGTGTGTGTCTGTGTGTGTTTAGGTATGCCAACTCGGAGGACCAGTGTGAGGTGCCCGAGTGGTTCGTGGACGACGAGAAGAAGCACAGGAAGAAGCCTGTGCCCGTCACCAGAGAGATGGTGGAGGAGTACAAGGAGCGCTGGAAGGAGATCAATGCCAGGCCCATCAAACGAGTAGCTGAGGCCAAGGCCAGGAAGAAGAGGAGGGTGAGAGAGAGAGAGAGAGAGAGAGAGGTTGAGAGGGGGCCAAAGTGTTGGAAATGATAGTCAGTGACCACACATTAGGCCTAGTCATCAGTCCAATTGCGTATTCAGTCATTATTCAGAGCTTCAAGATAGAAATATGATAGTTTAAATAGTTTAATTGCATTTCTAGTTGCAAAGACCTGACTTGATTGCTAGCAAATATAGGATAGTGTCCCCGTTGAAGAGGAGGTTGATAGAAAGGGAGCAAATGGAAGAGAGAAAGGAAGTAGAGGATAGTTGTGCATACTTGACCTGTGGTTGTATGGTCTGTCTGACAGATGCTGAAGAAGATGGAGTCGGCCAAGAAAAAGGCGGAGGCAGTGGTCAACACAGTGGACATCTCAGAGAGGGAGAAGATGGCTGCACTCAAGGGGTACAGTGACTATTTTACACCACCAGAACCACTGCAGATGCATGTACTTCCATTTTACACCATCACACTGCCTAGTGCGGACAATCACACTCTGTCTTGTGCATCATTTCATGTCATGACTAAAACCCTTGTTGTATTCTTTTGTAATTCATGCCCCATTTCTCTCTTCCCTCCTTCAGCATCTATAAGAAGGCGGGTGTGGGCAAGGAGAAGAGGGAAGTGACATACGTGGTGGCCAAGAAGGGCGCAGGCAGGAAGGCACGACGGCCCGCGGGGGTCAAGGGCGTGTTCAAAGTGGTGGACGCCCGTCTGAAGAAAGACATGAGGGGCATGCAGAGGAAAGACCAGCGTGACAACGGTGGCAAGAAAGGAGGGAAAGGAAAAGGAGGCAAAGGAAAGGGCAGAGGTGGGAAAGGGGGTATGAAGGGCGGAAAAGGTGGTATGAAGGGGGGTAAAGGACGCTCAAACAGAAAATGAATAGAACTCTACCTCTATCCCTTCTTTTTTTATTTTTTATTTTTACTGAGTATGGTCAAATTAATGCTCTCCGCCATCTTGTTGCTCAGCTGTTTTTGTAGCTGGGTGTCACAGGTGATTCTGGTACAATTGAGGGGAACAGAAAGCACCACCCTGGTCGACTTAAGTGCCCTTTACCCTACCACTGAACAACAATGGTAAATCTTTGTGTAAATGAAGAGTCATTATTGGCCAAACTTGAGATCTAGTAACTTGACTTTTGTACAAATTTACCATTGACACATACATAATGCATAATGTACTTAAGTACATAAGTCTGAGTGAAGCTCTCAAAACTCAAGTTAGGATTGTGTACATTAGAGGATAGTAACACTTTCCTAACTCCCAGTCTTGAATGTCTCACTGTACACCATTGACTTCTGTTATAAATTAGTTTGATAAGTAGGATCATACATATTGATGACAGATTATTGTATGATACATATGCATGTACTTTCCAGAGTTTCCTATGAATTATGTAAATACTGATTTCACACCTAAAATAATAAATGTCAGTTTTCATGAAGTGACTTGAGTATTGAGGATTATTTGCATTGCACCCCAACAACTGTCATCTCTCCCTAAGTTTCATCTTGAGATAGGAGGAGGAACACAGTTGTTTCTTTCTGGTGTCGGGGCTAGTGGTTGTTTCTGGACAGGGCCCATATAGAAATGCAGTATAAAGCATACACTTCTCTGTCACATACAAATAGCATATTTTAGTTCTATGCATTACATTTCTATCTGCCATGCCCTGAACTGTGCATCCCTAGCACACTACCTTGGTATGCATGGGAGAATTTCACTCCAATTGCCTCATAACTACTCAGTGTAAAACTTGGCATGGGATGATCTCTTCATGGCCTCTTAGGGCAGCGAGGCTTTAAACCACATGCAGTCTGCTCAGCTGGCACTGGGAAGAGGAAGAGCCTTGAATCAAATATGATTTCCTCCTGTTTGGATTGGCGGCTACGGTAACCTGACCCTAGATCTGCGGTTAAGGGCTGGATGGCACCTACTGTACCCACCATGGTGAGCATGGTGAACCCACCGCTGGCATGGCCATATCCGAGGGGGGGTTGTGCCCCTCGCCACAAAAGAGTCCCATGATGCCGAGCGCTGCCAGGGCTGATCAGCCACTTTCTGAGAGCGAAGGAAGGATGGAGAGAGAAGGAATGAGTGAGTGGATGTTAGAGTGCGTACATGTTAGAGGGGGAGTGAGGTGGGGGAGGCAGCGCATGCGGGTGATGGTGTGCGATAGAGGGATCGAAAGCGGGGAATGAGAGAGAGAGAGGGATTACCATCATTCACATGTTGCGCTCGATCATTCCCTCTATTGTAACATAGACAATGAGGGCCATGGGTAAAGGGCTTAAAAAGGATAGACGCACGCAGACAGCGAATCACCCTGGAGAGAGAGAGACAGCAACCAACAGAGAGGTATCTAAAACTTTCCTCTTTTTGACATGCATACAAATGGACTACATACAAAAATACCTATAATAATACTGTAGCATCAAGAAGACAAAGAATTGGTGTCTGGATTGAAGATAACTTGCAGCTTAGAACATGGACTTGGGGCCCCTTACTATTACTAGGTTTTTATGAAATTTATTTTTGATATTATACTATATTTGTAAGTAAAAGTACTTATTTTGCAGTATAAATTGACAGTTAAACCAAATGTTGACATTTTAAGAGATTTTGGTTGGTCGTTGCAAGAATCATTGCATCAGGAACTGAAACGGCATTATTAAACTAGGGAATCATTGCCTGTACTCCATCACGCTGGTCAGAGAGCAACGTGCTGACAGATCTATTGCTCAGCGTTAGAAGATTAGTTGTGATGTGCCGGGGGAATTAGCTCAAAACAATGGCCTTGAATTGCTGGTTCAGCACTCTCATTGACATGCAGTCATTTTAGTTAAGTGCTTTATTTGGTTTAGCTAATTTGTTAGTTTCCTTACAAGCTTGTTCATGAACAAATTGCTCTCTATTTCTAATCTGATGGAAGGGAACATGTGTTCTCTCAATCACTCAATCACATCGCACTGTTCTCTCAATCAGAAATGGTTTGTAATTTAAGCATATGATTGCAGATAATTAGTTTGGTGTCTAGACAAGTTCGGTGACCTTAATACACACAACTGGACTATCACTGGTAGAAATTGCCAGCACATTGACATTGACATTAAACTAAGATGTAGCCCTAGATTTCCTACAGCATCAACTTTGTTTAAAACTTCTCTGTGTACTTTATTTCTCACGTTAAAATTCCCTGTATTTGAGATTAGAACAATGTGCAATACTATCATAGTTGCTGTACCAGGCAAACAAAATCATGCACAGCTCAAGTATTTGACATATTTGAGGTCTGACTTGCATGGGGGAGGGTGAAGTAAAGAGGATCGTGGATAGCTTAGTGTTAACAATGTGCTGACCTGGGCTGTGCTGTGTGGACAGTTTCACATTCATGACCGTCTTGTCCTAGGAGAGAACAAAGGAGATAATCTGAAGTAACACAATGTACATTTTCGGGAATCCTAGTTCTGCTTTTGGGTCGAAGATTAGCTTCAACTTGCACTCATTATTATGTGATTTGTGCTGATTTGTTCAGTGTGATCAGTGTACATTTGACTATGGCATGACATAATTAGAGACCTTTGAATCAGTTAGAGAAAGCTTATATTGGCATAAAGCTACAGTACTTTATCCAATACATGCTAATTGATTACTACCCCGTTTATGCTATGCACAGTAAAAGAATGAATAATGTCCTGAGAATGAAGCCAGCTTCCACCTTCTGACCCCTTAACACAAACAAAAAACAGGTGGTAAACTTAACACACAAGTAATGTTTTAATGGTCAGTTGAAACGTATTCTCTAATTCAAGACAGAGCTATTTTAGCCTTTCACCTGCACTGGAAGCACAATATTGTTACAATGATAAATCTTTGTCTTTTTTGTCTATCCCTCTATCATCCTTTACTATCCCCTGTAGTTGCAGTGCATTTAGGAGGACTGTGCTATCCTAGGCTTCTCCTTGATGCTGTACACTTTAGCAGGAGGGGGCACACTCTGTGGTGTGGCCTCCCTTGTGCTCCTCATCGTCTCCACGGCCACTGACTTTTGGATGCAGTACCGATACTCGGGCGCCTCGGCCAATCAGGGGCTCTGGAGGTTTTGCATCAATCACAAGTGCCATGCCCACACAATCACTGTGGGTGAGTAAAGTGCCAGTTACAATCTACACATAACAACTGGTTTAGCATCTGCCCTTCTTCTACCTGTTTTGCTATGAAGTGGTTGGTGCAAGCTATGCTAATAAGAAAATGCTACATTGGGTCCATTCATTCTCAGTGGTTTTTGGTTAGCAATGCTAATTTTAGCAAATAGTGGCTGTGTTAATGTACACAAACCCGGAGTTTAGATATGGATCCCTCTTTGCCCATAGACTCAAGGTAAGGAAATTCATAACTCATTTTGTATTTTAGGTGACCTATCCCTTTAACCTTGGCCATACTACTATGGAAATTGACCCCTGACCAGTGAAGAGCATACTGTGTGGGGAAACATGCTAGCACTTCCAAATTGTTAAATGTTAAACACATTTCAGCATTGCTACATATAACAAAGGCAACACACAGTTCACATGCCAGGACACAAGAGCACACTAAGCTGGAAAACGGAGGAACAACCTCACCCCACAGACACTCCCTAATCTTTGGTGCACTCCCTCTTTGTGCCCAGCCTTCTGGGATGCGACGCGGGCCTTCATGCTGCTGGCAGTGCTGAGCTGCTTCGCTGGTGTGGTTCTGGGCCTCAGTGCCTTTGCTAATGGCACCAAGAGCAGGAGGGTCCGCACAGGGGGCATCGCACTGCTCCTTTCAGGTAAACAACTAAGAGAGACTCAGGGGGCAAAGAGAGGACACTATGAACTTGGAATTGACAGTCACAGAGAGGATACATCTCAAGTGGTCTCCTTGTCTCCTCTCCTACATCTGTACAGATCAGAAAAGTCATGATACATATAATCATTGGGGGGGAGGCTCGTGCAGATAATTTTCTTTAATCTGTCGAGTTCTACCTGTGCAGATGAAGGAGAGACAGGCACTTTAGAATGTTGAGATACACCCAATGTAGAGAATACTGCGAAGTGGAAGTGAAGACTAACGGGAATTATAGGAAAGGGGTAAACTGAAGGAATAGGGGAGTAAAACATTTGATTGTGGATCAGATGATCAACAATTCAATGCAGCTACTCATAGATAATGAGGATTGCATTGGCTAATGTCCCATAGGGGATGAAGAGGATTAAGTTAGTACTCCGATAAATTCTATGAAATTCTATTCTATGAACTCATGTAGGAAATATCAACCCTTTCTCTTGTTTTCTCATCCATATTTTGTTTATTTCATCCCTCAGGTTTCCTTGCTCTGTTAGCTCTGGCCATCTATACCGGGGTTACTGTCAATTTCTTTGGCAAGCGCTTCCTTGATTGGCGGTTCTCCTGGTCCTACATCTTAGGCTGGGTGGCCATCATCTTATCCTTTGCTGCTGGTAAACTCCTTCTAAAATCTCTCCTCTAGTCTCTCACGTGTTTTAGATGTTATGTACGTAATATCAAATGTCTTGTACATCTGCATGTTGTCTGTATTGTTAGTATTGTGGTTGAGGTTGGTAGCATCTGAATTCAAAATCTTACTCTAATTGTCATGCAGAAGGGTGGAGAATTGGATTACAGTAAACTGAGTTCACCAACTACCTCCGTAAGCAAGCAAGTGTGCCTTAGTCCCTCTCGTCTCAAGCATCCTTCATGCAACTTCAAAGACACGTCTCCTACGGCCATGATCCCACTTCTACCACCAACGTTACTAATTTGTGGGTTGTGGCAGTTGCATCAAGGTCTCCTTATGGTTATGGATAGCTTCTGGACTGACTATAATAATAATAATAATAATAATAATAATACAAAACAGTGGCTGTTGTGGGCTTTGAGCGCCAGGAGTTTTACATTGTTTCATCATATTACTGAACCATCCATGTCTTTTTCATTTGTGCGTTTAGGTGTGTTTCAACTTTGTGCTTACCAGAAGAACATAGCAGAACCGCCCCCTCCAAATATTGCAGACAGCTAAACAAGATGCACACTGCCACAAACATAGCTACCGACCTTTAGCCTTGGATATCATCATTTTCCATAATAACAATTTGACACCAGTGGAATAGGTCAGAAAAGCTCATGTCCTGTGGCAAAATAAATGTGAATATTTGACTTGTCTGGTCTCTTTACATCTTTGCTTGTCTAACAGTAGCCAACTGTTTCATTCATAAGTGACTTGTACATGAGAACAAAACAGCAGTATTAATCTCAAAGTAAAGACATACAATGGTAGATAATTAAGTATACAGGGGTGCTGTTAACAAACAAAGACAGCACCTTCCAGAGGTTACATTGAGGCCATTTATTGCATCTCTACTTTGTCTCATGCCATAAATGAGCAAAAAAAGAGAATGAGTTCACTGCAGTTCTTCTCCTCTATTCACCTCTGGGTGGTGCTCGTGTTGAGTAATGGCAACATTAAGTGGATACTTGAGATAGCTCTAAAGTCTTATAAAATGACCTAAACCCCACCTAAACGTTCACTCAACTTGAGCCTTCATGTCATATTTGCAGGCTTTACAGACATAAAGAAAGAAACAATACATAGTGCAATTCTTGCAACATTTGATTTATTTTCAAACAATATCAAAGCCAATCTCACAGAGACTTCTTTGAGAATTACACAATGCAATAAATATGACCATAGTAGAATTAAGGACATTACAATTGATACAAAAATTATTTACAACACTTCAATAGTGCAAAACCACACAAATACTGCGCTCTTCATTGAGATTTTTGCATTGCATCCATTTGAAGATAATCTGAGGATTTGTGTGCGCTTCCCCCTAGTGGGGAAAGACATCAACTGAGAGTACTGCTGTTTGGCATGTTGGCAAAAAACCTTAGCTCAACATCTGAGTACCGTTCCCCAACCATAACATCAAACATAACAGATGTTACATTGACATTCTTTATGCCTTGTCAAAACCGATGGGGAGGGTATCCATAATTTAGCTCCATGAAACAGAAATTGTTGATACGTTTCATTTTGTCGGTCAAAAAGGTAATGAGAAAAGAAAAAGCAGAAGCTAGATACAATTATCAATGACAGACAACGTAAACTTAGGAGTTCTCAATGAAAAGAGCATTTTCTCTGTAAGACATGAGAACCCCAGACTTGAAATGGTGAAGGAAAAGCAGTGAACCTGAACTGTGGCAGGTTGAGCCCACCCCTGAGAGAAACAAAATAAAGGTCTTAGCACCATCAAATACTACAGAACATAACACCTGTCCTGCTTTCCCCTCTCATCTCACCCAAATGTGTTGTCTTTGGATTGTGACAGGTACAACACATCTTTAAAGTGCGCTCGCTCGATTGAGCCATTCTTTTTGCCCTCACTTTTTCTTTCTTTCTTCTTTTTTTTTTTTAAACAAACAATTTCCTCCCCGAACATAAGAAAACAAAACAAAAAATACATGTTGCAATTTTTTTCCATGCATAATCATTGTTGCATATTGAAAATTATTTTTGGACCACTGTTTTGTGGCAGTTGAAAATAGGACCCCAGTAACAACATGGCTTGATAGTTCCTAGCTTTCAAGGTTTTTCTCTTAAGGGGACTCGGATGAGAGTGCATGCATCAGTCAAGTATCATATGTTCTAGACTAGGGATGGGCAACTGGCGGCCAGATACATTTTCGGATAGATCAGCTTTAACTATCAGAATTCATTCAAGTTCGATCCAAGTGTTGCTTGTGTGTGCCCATTGTCCATCATTAATTCCGCCCCCACCAGCATAAAAAGTTTCTGTCCCTTTTCTAGACTCTTGCATGAACATACAATACAGTGTTGGTGCTACCTAATCTCAACCGAACAGTCCTTTGAAACTGTTTGTTCTCAACAGGTCTGTTAGGGACAAGAGAGGTGTCTTTTTTTCTCCACAACAATGTCATTTTCTTGTATACAGTACATGAATCAATAATAACAGATATTAATCGAAACAAGACAATAGTATTCGTATATCAAAACGACTTTGATGACCAAAGTAATAGAAAAACCGTACGTAGAAAATGAACGGCTACAAAATGCTCCTTTAAACCTGATCATACTTGTTACTCTGCATTGAAGATGCATCCAGTAAGACTGGAGGGAATGGCCTCCAAGCATTGATCATTAAACAGGTTTAAATCACGCGAATGCAAGGATTAATACTGCTATCTTTTTTACGATTAGGAGAGAGACAAAGAGACCGTCAGAAGAGGAGCTCAAAATGGCCGCTCCGCTGGCTGATGAAAATTAGATATTGGTTATCATTTTCACCCTCAGCTGATTTGCAGAAGAATCATTCAAGAAGGGTGCCCATGAGTGGCTTGGTGAAAGATCAAATAGAGATAGACCCGATAAGATGCAGGAAGAGATTAAGCCTTTGAACTCATCTCCATGCACTCATGCAAAAGACTTGCACCCAGTGCGTCTTTGGCACTGCATAGCACTGTACCTTACCAAGTGTTGTGATGGAAAGGGAAATAATTTAAGACTATACTAGATCGGTGTAGTCTGCATGCTGTAGATCACATGCTCAAGAAAGAAAAATGTTAGGATTGAAGACGGAGTAGGATTATACCCTAACGTTTTCGGAAATCTGACAGCGTTTTTCAATCTACAAGTTAAATTGGATCTGCTATCATATTAGGGCCTCCACGGTTTGTTGTCAGGTTGAGCCAGTTGGCTTTGGTTTTTACCACAGAAACACAACGCTGGTGCGTGTGTTGGCTTGGCTGCGAGTCATGGCTGGCTGGCTGGCTGGCTCTTGTAAGTATAGCCCTTCAACCTGTGTCTTTGAAATTGCACAGGGAGGTGCTCCTATAAGGCCTTTAAGCAACGACATTGGCCATTCTTGGAACAGTCAAAATGGGGTTTAGTTCTTCCACTTGGATTCTCTCTGAAGATGACAACTTCTGTTTCTAGTAGATCTTTTCTTTGGTAGATCTTCAGATGGCACCATACGGTCATGTCCTCTAATCATGAGTCATCGAATCTCTCCTTTTGCTAATGGGGTTATGTGTCTTTGTACCTAAGAAAAAGAGAAATGAGGATATGATGACTATGCCAACAAACACACACAATACACCCCATGCAATACAAAAGGATTTGGTTCCGCATGGGAGGAGTGCAGAGCTGCACCTTTTACTAGAATTTATTAGTCAGATTGCCTGATCTTCTGTGTTGACTGTAGAGCTTATAAATGTTCATATAACCTTTAAAAAGGTAGTTATCATGCTTAGATTCATATTCGTGTTTTTAATAAATCTGTGGTCAAGGAAGGAGTCTTGTTACTTGTGTCAATGTGGTTGTGAGGGTTGTGTTAGGGTTGTGCCATGGTTACTGTGTGGTCATGTTTTAAGGGGAAATAGAGTTAGGGTCTTACCCGCTCTGTAGAGAGAATTCGGGGAGAGCGCCAAGAGAGGTCAGCTGTTCTTCCAGAGCCACGATGCGAAGGCCAATGTAGCCCGAGGACAATAGGAGAAGTACAACCCTACACACACACAAACAAACACACACAGAATGCTAAGTCTCACACACATCATTTTACACAGCTGCATTCCTACACAGAACACCTAGCCTTCATTCAAAGTACTCATCATAGACCAAACAAAAGATATTTCCTGGAAATCTCTTTTCAAGGGCACATTACTTTAGATTATTACTATTATCTTTAGACCTAGACTTACTGATGGGGTAATACTATATATCTGTTGTTGCTGGGCTTTTCATAAGCTCACTTAATTGTGTCAAGATCAAGACAAGAACGAACTTGCTGTTAGAAACAGATCATCATGCATGATATATGGGCCCAGAAAGGTATCCTCCAATGAGAAGCCTTCAAGGATATGGCCTCACAGAATTGAGTAAACAGAGCTTAGTGAGTCAGACACTTACAGTATTAGGTAGATGAAGAGGAGAGTGTTAAGGCTGCTGGACTCTCTTTGGGTGAGGAGGGATGTGGCCTTCTCAGTCACACTCCAGACCCACGATCCACCTGACCAAGAAAAAGAGGAATGTGTGTTTAACATACTAAAAAGACGGCATCTGTGAATCATTCAAATCTTTGATGGCTAGCTACGTGAAAGCTGATTTTCCAAGTCTGAGTTGAGCTGGTGTGTGTGTTACCTGAGAGCTCCTCTGAAGAGCTGTCATTCTGCGGTGTGTGTGCGCTCCTTAGGGCGGAGCTGCTGACATGAGGCACAGGGTCTAGGGACAAGAGGAAAAAACACCCACGTTAGTCCACCTCAACACAACATTATCTTGGACTTTGCATGTGGCTGTCAGGAACTGCGATGGGAACACAACGCTAGATAACGCTCACAGTCCAGCCTGATTGTGGTACTAAAACAAACATGAAAAACTTTATCAATCTCCACATGGGTATTTTTAGGGAGGCTTAACACTGGAAACATTTGTAATCCTTACAAAAAAGTTAAAATTACCCTACAGGAAAGTAAGTCTTCTTATTAAATAGATGTCAGAGGGTATCAATGTCATGGTACCCATGATATCTAGACTAACAACATTGTAGGTCTGGTCTAGGCTAGGCTAGGTTAGGTTATATTAGATTCAACTTTATTGTCATTGCAGAGTACAAGTACTGAGACAATGAAATGTAGTTTGGCATGTATTTGTTGTAAGTCGCTTTGGATAAAAGGCATCTGCTAAATGCCATAAATGTAATGTAAATGTAATTACAGTATAAGGTATTACAGCAAGTAAAATAAATGTATATAATAAGTGAATACACATGAGATGAATATCAATATGATATGTACAGTTGAACAAGGGCAATAGGTCTCGAGGTATGTTACATATATGAAAGATGTATAATTAGAGACCAATATAATAAATATGATGTGGAAACAAGCAGTAGTGCAAAAGCTAAATTGAAGTCCTGAGTGTGCAGCCAGTAGAGGTATGGGGGAAGGGTACACAGATACCAATGTTCCTCTTGTTCGGGGGTGGAGGGGGACTGGGCTACAGCCGGGATCTGAGTTCAGCAGAGTAACAGCTGCATGGAAGAAGCTGTTCCTGAGCCTGTTGGTGCGGGAACAGAGACTCCTGTACCACCTCCCGGATGGGAGAGTCCGTAGCTGGGGTGAGCGGTGTCCCTACTGATGCCTCGCGTCCTCCGCAGACACCGCCTGCACTGGAGGACCTCGATGGCAGGGAGTTGGGCACCGGTGATGTACTGGCCGGTTTTCACCACCCATTGCAGGGCCTTCCGGTCGGAGACAGAGCAGCTGCCATACCACACTGTGATGCAGTTTGTCAGAATGCTCTCGAAGGTGCAATGATAGAAGTTGACCAGGATCCAAGGAGACAGATGGGCTTTCTTCAGTCTCCTCAGGAAGTATAGACACTGCTGCGCCTTTTTGACCAGGGTGGAGGAGTTGAGAGTCCAAAAGAGGTCCTCTGAGATGTGGACACCCAGGAACTTGAAGGTGGAGACACGCTCCACCTCCATCCCATTGATGTAGATGAGGGTGTGTCTGCAGCCCCCAGCTTTCCTGTAGTCCACAATGAGCTCCTTGGTCTTCTTGGTGTTGAGGGTCAGGTTGTTGTTGGCACACCCACCGCCAGGTGCTGGACCTCCTCCCTGTAGGCCGACTTGTCGTTGTTACTGATCAGGCCTACCACCGTGGTGTCGTCTGCGAACTTGATGGTGTTAGAGCCATGCAGAAGCACGCAGTCGTGGGTGAAGAGGGAGTAGAGGAGAGGGCTCAGCACACAGCCCTGTGGGACACTGGTGTTCAGGGACAGGGTGGATGAGGTGTGGTTGTCTAACCTAACAAACTGGGGTCTGTTGGGTAGGAGGTGCTGATGTCAAGGTCATTGAGTTTGATGACCAGCTTGGGATGATGGTGTTGAATGCTGAGCTGAAAGTCAATTAACAGTATCCTTGCGTAGGTGTTGTTGTTATCCAGGCGGGTCAGGGCGGAGTGTAGTGCCGTGGAGATGGCATCCTCCGTTGACCTGTTCGGGCGGTAGGCAAACTGGTGGGGATCCAGTGTGGGGGGTAGGTGGTCTTTAAGGTGAGCCAGGACCAACCTCTCGAAGCACTTCATGATGATGATGGGGGTGAGTGCAACGGGGCGGAAGTCATTCAGGCCCGCTGCAGCAGAATGCTTTGGCACCGGCACAATGGTTGCTGACTTGAGGCACTTGGGGACAACTGCCTGGGCCAGTGACAGGTTAAAAATGTCAGTGAAGACCCTGAGCACACGACCAGGGATGCCATCAGGGCCAGCAGCCTTGCATGCATTCACCTTGCTCTGTGCGCAGCACACATCAGTGGTGGAGAGTGTGAGGGGCTGGTTGTCCGGGGGGGGCTCAGCTTTGATGGTTGGTTCCTTGTTGTCCTGGTCGAAGCAAGCGTAGAAGTGGTTGAGCTCGTCGGGGAGGGAGGCAGTGCTGGTTGGGGAAGCTGTGTTTTTGGGCTTGGAGTCCATGATGGCCTGGATGCCCTGCCACATGCGTCGGGGATCAGAGTTGTTCTGAAAGTGCTCCTCAATCTGCAGTTTGTGGTTGTGTTTGGTCTTCCTGATGCTTCAGGTTAGCCCTGGATGTGCTGTAGGCCTCTGCATCTCCAGATCTAAAAGCGACGTTGCATGCCTTCAGCAGTAAGCGGACCTCACTGCTCATCCAAGGCTTCTGGTTGGGGAAAGTTCTTATCTGTTTATGGGTGGTGACACTGTTGACACATGTATTGATGTAATCCAGAACAGAAGAAGCATATGAATCAATGTCCGTGTGGGAGTCCAGGGTGGCCTGAGTGGCCAACATACTCCAGTCAGTGTGTTGAAACTGGTGCTGTAGTGTAGAGTCCGCTCCCTCTGGACAGACTTTGGTTTCACACGTTTGATGAGTGGTGTGTACTTGGGGAATAGGAACAATGAGAGGTGATCAGACTGTCCCAGGTGGGGGAGGGGAATGGCTTTGTAAGCCTCAGCAATGTTTGTATACACATGATCTAGAGTGTTGTCACCTCTAGTGGGGCAGGAGACATGTTGGTGGAATTTTGGGAGTACAGTTCTTAGGTTGGTGGTTGAAATCCCCTCCAACAATAAAGGCTCCACCCAGGTGTGCAGTTTGTTGTTTGCTAATAGCAGCATGGAGTTCTTTCATTGCTAGCTTAGCATAAGCATCCAGAGGGATATAGGCTGCAGTAACAACAATAGCTGTAAACTCTCTAGGCTGGTAAAACAGCCTACACTTGATCATCAGGTACTCCAGATTGGCAGAGCAGTGACTCTCACTAATAGCAGTGTCTGTACACCAAGTTTTGTTGACATAAATGCACAGTCCTCCGCCTCTTGTTTTACCTGAGGCCTTTGCCGTCCTGTCCGCCCTGAAGACGTTGCGTCCCTCTAGCTCAATCACGCTGTCGGGGATACTGTTGTTGAGCCATGTTTCTGTGAAAAAATCATGATGCTGCAGCCCATAAACCGTATCACTATCTGTGAGTGATCCGAAGTTGTAGCTCATCCATTTTGTTCGCTAGGGAGCGTATATTGGCGAGAAAGATGCTAGGTAGTGATAGCAGATGGGGATTTTGCTGCAGCCTAGCCTGGAGACCCCCGCGTTGATGTTTACCATCACGCCGATGGGCAACTCCCTCCGGGTCAGTTGGAGTGCTGGGCCGCAGTGTTTTGGTGATCTCTTGGGGAAGCTGAAGGTTGTTGAATACACAGTTTGTGCATCGAGATTCAATATCCAGTAGTGTTTGTCAGCTGTATGAAGTGTATGCAAGGCTGTACTGAGTGAACAGACTTGAAACTAGTAGGCAAATAATTAAATTGCCTACTAAATTGCATAATCTGGTGAGACAAGGGGCCTCGTGTTGTACATGCGCCGCCATCTTGCATGTATTAAAGTGTGGTTGAAGTGTGGTCTAGGTGTGGTTCTAGACTTTGGCCTCACCTCTGTGTGGTCTAGGTGAGGGTGGGTCAAGCAGCAGCCTGGGGTCTGAGCCATCAAGCTGGTCAAAGCTGTCCTCTAGACTGGACTGACTGGAGTTCTGTGGAGAGGGAGAGGAAGAGAGAGAGACAGTTAGAACCAACTTCATAACAGAGATACAAAATCACAACTGAAGTGAAGTCTTAAAAAAAGAATGGTAGCTTACAACAAGCTTGCCTTGATCAATGCTATTCTCTGCAGAGGAGAACAGAGGGCTGCTGTTGGTACTTCCATCCTACAGGGAGAGAGAGAGAGATAGCAGATGGGTATTTAGATCTACCTATTCAAGCAGATAGATCTGCCATGATTCAAGGAAACATCTCAAATATAAATCCTTGTTCCAAAAACTATATTCACTGTTATATATATATAAATAAAAAAAACAGTATGTATATTATGTATGTATATTCCTGTTAAATGTAGTCATAACATTTTGCTTAATAAATATTGCCTGTGGGTTTGTGAAGTAAATTAGATACTGGCAGGACAACCTACATGATAAGGAAACCTAAAAACCAGGCTAGTTATTTTAATGCTGGGAATTGACTGAGGCAGAGATCAATACAATGTTATGTCCTTCACCCACTTCTAGCAGAGGACACACAGATCGCAGGAGCTTGTAGCACGCCTCTCGGTTCCGCAAAGACACAAACAGGAACTGTAAATGCATGAGGGATAGAGAGAGACATTTTAGCTTGGTGACCTTTAACCAACCTGGAGGGACAAGGTTCCAAGCCTTCACCTTCAAACAAGCCAAACATTAATCATATTAAATCTTTTATCAGGTCAATTTACATCATATAATGTGTTAACAGTCTGTCAAAGATGTCTGTGAGTCATCATCAATGCAAGTCATTTTATTAACATGGCAGATTAAAGATGGTGGACTGCACTGACCTTCTCTCCCTCAGTGGTCCGAATGGACAGGGCATTAGGCACCAGCAGCGCTGTGTTCTGCTTTTTCAAGATGTGCACGCTGCTCACTGGGATCACCACCTACACAAACAAACACAGAGAGACAAAAGACATATACTCAAACCACCATAAAGTAGTTGTTTGTGTGTGCGCCAAATAATAATAATAAAGAAGATCTCAGCACAAAACTAAGCAGAAAGCTAGTTCATACAATATGAATGTCCAGAAAATACCCTTTTCCATTACATATGGAATTCAGATTGCTGCCAAACTATCAATTTGCAAATAAGACATAACAAATGGTTTAAACTTTCAATGGTTTATTGCATACAGAGTGTCCTACTTCTACCACACACACGGCAAGGGTCATGGTGGTTTACCTTGGTGTCCTTGAGCAGCACCGAGGAGTGGAAGCAGGCGTGGGTGTCTGTGACATAGAGCCTGCCGTGGTAGGGCACCTCCTTCTGTAGGGCGCAGATATACGCTGGGGGGAGGAGAGGACAATGGGGGAGCGTTAGTTCAATAAGGCCAAGTGACATGACCCAATATGCAGCATTACCAGGTCAGAGGGTAACCACCACCACCACCACCACCACTACTACTACTACTACTTGATAACATGGCTCCATTGTCAGTTGCTACAGCGTTGCCCATACTATTGTTCAAATGATTCGCTTAAAAGGGGCCATCCATTTTTTGACTTTTAAATTAATGATATATAGCAATTGAAGAATATAACTTCTAAATGCCTCATTAACTTGTGTATGTAATTGTAAAGTGTGTCTATGTATTTGAGAGTGGTTATATTTATTTTCTCCAGCCCCATCCCTCAGCTTTAAATGACTTAGTGAAAAGTCTTGTGCAAATATTGTCGATCTATAGAAGCCCAGAATTTAGGCTGAATTAAAAGGCAGGGGCATCTCCTTGGTTCATCGATCTGTTTAAGTCCATAATATAAGATGTTCAGATAGGAAAGCTATACACATGGCCACAGATGTTATTCCAGACTTAACCTACCATGTAGCAAGTCTTCATTCTCCGTAATGTCTGGAAACAGCTTGTGGAATGTTTTGTTGTGCTTTATAAAACTCTGTGGAACAGAAAAATGACAAAATGCATCAAGAAAATGACCAGTTTGTTATACAGAGAGCAACATTTGAGACCAATATTAACAAATTCTGTCAATATCAACCATAAACATTGTCAAGTCAACTAATTTTAGAGAGTATTTTACACCGTTAGCTGCTCTAAGATATTACTGGAAAGAACTTGAACTTACACTTTGTGTGCCAGTGCTCTCTGTCCTCTCAAAACTTCTGTCTGCATCGAACGTCTGAGACCTGTGGTCACAAATAGCACAACTGTGAGGTCACATGAATTTGGTGCCTTAAGCAAGTTTATCTGAGAGTGAGCAGACAAACACCAAAGACAAACACGGAGGTCGTAGCTTCCCCACTCGGGTGCTATGCAGAATATTAGAAGTGTGTGTGTGTATGAGTTTTTGTTACCTGACAGGGGCTTGTCTGGTGAGGGTCTTGTGCTGCTGTTGGATTTCCAGTTGGGCATCTTCCAGACTCAGGGCTTTCCTGGTTTCCACCTTCTTCTTACTCCCTTTCTTTACTTTCACAGACAATCCCCCACTCTCTACTGGGTAGCTGAAAGAGAGATGAGCCAAGGTTCAGAAACAAGTCCATCCATGACCATTTCTCTTACCTATATGCATTCAGCAATCACCCAGATGACTTACTGTTAGAAAACCAACTGAAATTGGCTTCAAAAAGAGATCTGCCACAAGGGCCTTCATAGCCTCAGATTGAGGAAATGAACATATAATCAGAATCTTAGGTTAAACATTTAGCCAATATGTAGACTTACTTGCATTGTTTACCATTTAATTACAGACCCTCAACCAGCATACGAACATACATACATGGAGTTGCAAAAATGAATATAATACAATTAACTGCACTACTGCTTTCCAAAGTGCACACACTAGTAACGTGAGAGGGCTTCCCACATCACATTTCATACCACTGTGATACAAGAAAAGCCACTCATACTCTCACTGTCACCATGGATGATGGATAGAGGTCTCATGAGTGGAACACTGTAGTATTGACCAACAGGAAGTATCCAGGCAATATGTAGGCTTAATTATAGTGAGTTGAGTGTTTCCTCATCCCACAACTGACTCCCATAAAGGATCCATGATGAACGGATAGTTTAAAGCCCAACGGCTTATCTTTATGATGAGTGGAAAAGGTGACTATTTTTCCGAGCCTTATCGTTACTGAAAATTGCATCAATGCTCATCCTGTGACAAGTCTGTAAACCACACACTTTCACACTTCTTTACACGCTCTGTGTGTGTGTGTGTGTGTGTGTGTGTGTCATACATGTAAAGCAACAAACAATCCCATTTTACTAAATTTCAAAATGTAGGTCTAATCGAACAATTACATTGTAGCAAAGTAATCGACTTGGTTGACATTTTAGACCAAATAGTCACAATTCGTACAGACATGGTGTACAAACACAAGGCCTATAAAACAAAGCAGTTGGCAGATGTCGATACAGCAGTCCAAAGAATTTGCCTGAAAGACATTTAACAAGGAAATGACAAACTACTGTCTTTCCCTGAGTGATCTTGAGGCCTTACCTGTCAAGATGCAGTCTCTTAGATGACCGAAAACTCATGTACCTATTCATAGCAGGAGCTTCTTTTTTAAAATAACAATGCAATGTAGAACCATTGGCATTAAGCCATAACTTCTACTCTCAAAACAGTTGAACAAAGAGAAGAGTAGTCTTAAAAACTTGGTACAGCTTAATGATATGCTCCTCAAGTGAGTTATGAACGAGTTCAGCCTAGCTACATCCTTCCAGTGAAAGCGAATATGCATGCTATTACCTAAAGGAAGTGGCATTGTGTTGAAATGGTGTGACACTTCGTAGTGGGTGACGTACAGGCCCACGCCTCCAACAGTCATGGTGCAACTTAAGCAGTGTACACACAGTCAGTGGAGCAATGCACAGGTGCAGACACGCAAAAAGAAAAGAAAAAAATCGGTGCCTCTGAAATTAAAACGTTCTCTTTTCTTGTTTGTGGATGCATAATAATTATAATGCAGGAAAGGTCTAAGAAAACCAGGTGTGTGTGTGTGTGTGTGTGTGTGTGTGTGTGTGTGTGTGTGTGTCTCATACCAAACAGCTGCTCAAACCGGCTCGTCAAGCCTTGCCCCTGTCTGAGAGCGGAGCATTAAAGAGTAAGTTCAATATTTTTAAACTTATAGTCAGATGGTGCCCTACCTTGAAAGTAGGAGACTGTAATCCATGGTTCAGAGTTGTTTAAAAAACATTTTAACCAAAATCACCTCAAATGAACTTACTTTGGTGATTTGGCCACACATGTTGAACTTGTAAGCAGTGGCCTGAACCATGGATTACAGTTTCTCCAGGCCCATAGACTACTTTCAAGGTGACAATATTGAACTAACCCTTTAACCCCAGGCTATGGATCTGGGGACTAGTCATGAAAATGCCAGGAGAAAATCATGGGTACTACTAGGAGCCCAAAAAGAATTCACAAAGCAAATTCAAAGTATGCTAATGATGACTTCTTGCAGTCAAGACTAAGGGCAGTCCATGACAAACTTCAGGCTGCTACAGAAGTACAGACTCATGGTAGACAGTCATGGTCCCCCCCCTACTCATATGAGTAGATTACCATGACGCACACAAACACCACCTGATTATTATTTTACTGTGACAGAAAACTGTTTGCTGGGGGCCTTTGATAGCTGAGCAAGGTCAATCTACTAAAGTAATTAACATGGTCATATAACATTGTTCAAGGCCAGGTGAAACTGGTTATTGCCATCTCAGTGCCAACTCTGACCACAGGTAAACTGTTCAGACAGTGCAAGAAAACAGCAAACAATATCCAAAAGCAAGTGACACTGGTGGCTACAACATTCTAGCTGCACTATTGGCCCTTCAGTGGAACCAGACATAGGATTGGGCCTCAGTTCCATCAATAAATCACAGCTAAAGCCATCTGATTCAACTTCCACCTCAACCACCTCAACTCCTGAATCTACTTGTCTTGGTTGACCAGCATCAATTACATAGGAGTGTTTTTAATTTGCTAGGGTCTATTCTACAGATGGAAACATACAGGTAAAACGTAGGCTGTGTGTGGCCTGGTCAAAACTTATACCAATATCTAGGACTATCTATCTATCTAGCTAGTTCTCTAGGACCATGCCAATATCTAGTTGAAAAGTATTCACATGTACATCCCTGAGTTCTGAACAAACAATTGTGGCTGTTGCAATCTCCCCACTTACACAAACAAGGAAGTGCCCTAATTATTTATCTGGCATATCTGCTGGCGGAGCAGAGGCCTTGAACTTTGGCCCACATCCCCTGTGCTGGGAAAGAGGGGCCGATTCTTTCCAACTGACTCAGCCAGTGCTGAGCACAGATTCTAAAGACAACAATACAAAGAGATACAATGCCGGCGCATCTGTGGTCTATTGGTTTTCTTCACGATAGTGTATTGCAAATAGTAACAGATGAGTAGCCTATGTGGTCATGCAATCTGTTTAATCTGTGTTGGTCACAGTGTACCATTGTCAGTGAATGCTGGTGAACTGTACAAACAGTGAGATCCTACCAGGGTGAGCCTGCTGTTCTGTAATTTTCTGAAGATGGCCCACACATGTTGTAGTTATACATGGAGAACACGACATGTTGGGTGTCACAGACGCAAATAAGTTATGTGGCCAAATTTAACAATGGCATCTGGTGAAAAGTAATACATTGTTCAATATGCTATGAAAATCCATGTCAAACTGCAGAATGTAAACATAACTGGAGACAATGCATTTTTGGAGACAAGCAGTAACGTAACAATTGCTAGCAGAGAGTAAGCGGTTGCTTATTAACAGTAAATCTAAGTTAATGACTCAGCATTGGGTTATAACACACATTCAGTATGAGGTTGAGTATGTTATATATTTAAATGGAGTAATTTGAAAGGTGCATTACCCTACCTCTCCCTATTTCCTGTGCGTGGAGGGTCTGCAACTTCCTGATCGTACCAAGAGCTCTTTCCTCTCTCCATGATCAGCGTTGTCCTGAACACTCCTTCGTAACATGCATGTCAAGACCGTGTGTATAAAAATACAGTTTGTGCGCTAGGATTAGGTTTTTGCCCTTGCATCTAGACCCAGAGCGAAGGCAGGCAGTCAAAAGAGTGTAAAGGTCTCTCTCTTTTACAGCTGCGTTTTAAAACAACACGAAGGGTTGGAACAGCAGTCCACAAAGATAGCGGGAGAGAGAGAGTGGGAGGTGAGTGTGGGAGGTGTGTGGAAAAAGAGGGCTGGGTTCCAAACCTCACTGTCCCTAAAGCTTCGTCCTCCTCAGAGATGGTGTCAGCTGGCGTTACCGTGGAAACAGCTGACAGTGGTAACAGTGGGAAGAATAATGTCACCCTCTATTCTCACAGATTGAAATGGATTCAAAATGGCCTTAGTGAATAGAAGCTGAATCAAAATGACTAAAGGGAAAAGGCTACAAAAGCTGCCAGTACAATGACCATGCCGATGGTCGCCTCATCCTCTTTCGTAAAGAGAACGAAATGACACAATGGTGCCTGTTCAAGAGGAAGACAAAAACTAGTTGGGACAAGAGTTACAATTAATTTGTCCAATTATACCTGGCTGAATGCTGTAGGTAACTTTTATTCAAACATTTAATACTTGTACGCTATAGCTAGTGGTCTCATTTACAATATTCTGGAGCTCACCTTCATCCACCCAGTGATTTCACATCAGAGCAGTTGAGGGAGAATAGACCAGGAAGACAGTTGAGATGGCCCCTCAGGTGTCTCCTGTCTACGTGGAGGTGAGTGGGGCTGTGGGCCAGTGTCATGCGTCACTGTTCCATCCACCTACTGACTTCTTATCCATCTTTTGACCCCAGGGCCACTGGGGTGACATGCTAAATTCCTGATCAGACAAAGATTCCACAATATCAACCTTACGCAATGCCTGGCCGTCTTAAATTTGCCACTTACGGTAAAGCTACATAAAATTGCCTCCTGGAACGCAAGAGGCTCAGAAAGGGTCTCCCTAATTATCATGTCCTTTTGCTCACTGACCATGTCTGTTTACTGACATTTAAAAAGTCGCTGAGTAACTCTTCAAATTCAAGGCAAAAGGCAACTGCTTTGCTTTGGCAACATGATATCAACAAAATCCAATTTAAACATCTAGGCAAGTGTTTACTATTGCTGCCAAGTAGGCAAGAGGTGGCTGCTATTCAACTTTTTAAAAAAAAATCACACACTATTACTTAAGCATGCACCATTTTACCTGTGCTCACATCATACAAGCTTAGACCAACAGCACCTCCCTAGTATCCACTTCATCTATGCCTTTGTTTGCCTCAGTTCAATAACCAGATAAGATTGATACGACGCCTGCTATAGTCACAGAAGGTGGTGTGAGGGCTGATAACCCTGGTTGACATCACTGAAAGAATCCCAACACCTAAAATACAATTCCTGGTATCAAACTAACACCCCTGCCTTCTGATAAGACCAGGCTTCGAGATGTATGGGTGCTTGCCTAAAAAACTATTAATGTCAGTTTGTACTGACAGCAGATGTTGTTCCCAGAATCAGCATGGGGCCTGGTGTACATCTCATGTCCGCAAAAGTGTCTGAGTGGTGTTCCCGGTTGCATTTCAGACCCTCCAGCTGAGAGCTGTTTTCATATGTTAGTCCATTAGATTTGCATGCAAGGACCAGGCCTAAACAATATGGAGTGCTAATAACAGTTCAATGAAGAAAAGGCAGCATGGATGCACCATCTAGGACAGCTGAAGATATTATCCAGTCATGTGAACTGCTCCCCTTTCTATCATCCAATCAAATTGGTTTGGTCATACCCAAAGATCAAATGACAGCAGCTGTGGTTTCCTGATTTTCTCAAATAAAGATGTTTCAGTGCTCAAAGGAAAAGTACAGATTCTGAAGATTTCACACCAACAGCGTGATGCAATGCTATTTTTCTTTCATTTGAATGCAAAACGGAATGGCTGTAATAGTAGACTATTACAGTAGACTATTACAGCCATCGTAGACTAATGACTTAAACACACTGAAAACCTAGAACATTTGATTCAAAGTGGAATCAAAGACAACTTTACACGCATCGCAGAAGAAACTATGAACCCAGCACAGGGTGAAACACAGGCAGCCAGTGCGAGTGATGTGGACTGTTAAGAGTGTGTGTGCTTCTTTGCAGCAGAGTGGTCAAGCAGGGCAGGGCAGGGCGCTAGTGGCTGTGGTCAAACAATAACGTGCAGCTTGTGGCGGCCGGCCAGATCCAGCTGGGTGGAACAGAGTGTGTGTTGTGCAACAAAGTGTGTGTTTGTGAGAGTCATGTGGCCTATACATTCAGAGCTGTAGTCTCCACTTCCACCATGTTAACTCGACCGAGACAGAGAGGGCCTTTCTTCACAGAGCCTCCGGAAACTCCCAACAGTGGTCACACACCAGGGGCTGCCTGGAAATTCCCACCTGACACAAACGGTGCCAATACAAGAGACCCATGCTGAAAACGGTTGTCAATGTAAAGTAGAAGAGTTGGCCTTCATCATTGAAACCAAATGACAGACACTGGCTAGTGCCTTTACTCAGCTGGGTGGAGCATTATCAGACCATTCATATAGGAATGATTCCTGTTCATGTGCAGAGACATTTGTGTGGTGTTTGGAGAAATACATAGTTCTATTTGGAATTCTCCAGCCCTCTGTGAAGGGCAAAGGTCCCACAGTTAAAAAGAAAATAACTTGAACTTTTTCTTGACTTTGTGACCAATGCAAGAGTGCTCATTAGCACCATCCTGGGAGGCAACACCCACATGCCCCTTTAACCATTACCCTGGTTTGATGGTAACCCCTAGTTTCATGATAGACTGCATTCAGGCTTGCAGATGTGGTTCTCCCTTTTACTTAGGTTACTCCCCTTAGCCTGCAATACAGCCCATAATTTAAGCCTTCCCTACCCACTGCTGGTTGTATGCTCTCCTGAAAGCGTCTTCATGGAGCCTCATGGACGCCTTCACTACAGTTGGATAGTAAGCACTTCAAAAACCCTCTTTTGCACACAACTTTTGCATTCAGCACGCCTCTGCATATAATGGAAAATTACAGCAGTTCAACACTTCAGTGACAATACAGTTAACCTTTCCTACAATCCATTAGGTACTAATTATCATTAATTGTTTTTTTTTGTATCACACACTGTGGCCCCTCCCTGTCTAATCCCAGCTCCAACATAACAAGGCTTCTACCCTTTACAAGTCATTTCACATTATTCGTATGATGAATAGGCCTACATACTCAAGGACTCAGATATGACCCTCCGTCAGTGTCACATACCATGCCAGTTAACAGCGGAAGAGATAGCGGGCCAAGTCTAATATGGGCTCACTTGTTTTCCAGGGTCTTGCAGTGAGTGTGTAATGCGATTCCTACTGGATAGAGCAGTAACAGTAACTGATATGTTACGGCCTTTATATAACAGGAAAGACCACCTGCGGCTGAGCCATGGCAGCTAAAAATAGAGTTTTGAAGACAACATGGCCCTGCACATCTCGTGTGTGTCCCTGCTGTAACACTGACCCACACTGAATATTCTCAGAGCAGGATCATCCCTGTAATAATCGGGAGAAATTAATAGTAGTGTAAATCTGACCCACATAGAGAAGTAGTTGAGGTAACGTGTTCTGGATGAGAACAACTGACCAGAACATGAACGTTTGACCATGCAATAACAGAGCAGCGTAGCCTGTCAGTTTTTATAAAGACTGCCACACCCTGGGCCCTTTGGCCAATATTGTGTGGTCAATATTGTGTACCTGTCTTGCTAAATATTTTTTTCTTGCCGGTGGGGCTAATATCTTCATATGATGGTGACATGACACACCTTGAGGGCTCATTCAAAGCTGAGTTTAGAGCTGAGTTTAAAGCAGATGGTGTTTACCTTAATTAATTGACTCAAGGAAAGTAACACTATTCACATTTCTACTCTCAAAGTCACTACTAGGCAGCTACACAGCTGAATATCCTGATGTATTCTTCTCTGCATCATGACACTAGAGTCTGAGACTAGATGCAGACTCTAGACCATAGAGCATCCCCTAAGGTGAAGGGAAAATAGATCTGAAACTGAGTAGTTAGAAAACTCGTTGTGTGTATCTTTTCCACCGTGACATTGTACAACAGACTACAACAACATTCAACGCAACACATCAACAATGAAGATGCACTTCAACATCGACTCTCATGACGTCCAACTTTTAATACACAGTGGACTGAAAAGACCTGTCTGCTTAAAATGTATCTAAACATGGACACGTCTTGCCGAGCCAAGTATCAGCTAACACCGTTAGGACTTCTTTGCTAGTTAAATTGGAAATAGAAATGCACAGACGGCTAGCCTCCATTGAACCCAAACGGGTGTTATTCTAGTCATTCACACGGCCAGGCATTCGAACTGTTGAGTTACATTAGTAGAGACAAAAACATGTTTACCAGCTAGTACAGAAGTGAATAGCTGGTTGCTTGCTAGCACATCCACACAGAAATGCACAGCCGGTGACTCGCCGACTGGCTGACGTCGAGATAGCGTTTCAGACTGAACAGTTATCTTTACCTTTCTTTCATGAAGTGCTTGATTCTGAAAATTGTCTTTTCATCAATCTTCCTCAAAAAGGTTTTCAACCTTTCTCTCTTGTTTTCAAGCATTCTTCCTCCAACCGGTGTTCAGTTTTGCCTCTAAACACCGCTCCACGCCGACTTGGATTTGTTTATCTTCTGGCTTTTTTCTTCGACTCCATCTATGCTGATTAAGAAAATGAGCTTAAATCGGACCAAGTCTATGGACCAATGGTAGACGGCGACAAGTTAGAAAAAAACAGTCATGTCAGACAGGCTTCCAATCAGAGCACGGTACTTGACTCCTTGCGTCCGCCCATCACCTAATATGGGACACGAAGCCCGCGTCCTTGTGCTATGAAAACGAGAGGGTGGGGTCCATAGATTGTACCGCCGAGGGAGCTACAGTGAATGATTTACAGATGATGTGTAGCCTTCATTTGACAACATAAGCATAGTCTCTTATCAACAATGCTACATCACATTAATACAGCCAATTTGAAAGCATATAGATTTGTGGATAGAAATTAGGCTGTATTGGAAAATATTGGAGAATGTATGCACATTCCATAGACCTAGCGCTCCAGACTTGTTGATTTTTTACTGTATTTTCACAAACCCAAAATGCACTTATTTGAGAATAAAACTATCCACACATAGGCTAGTTTAACATAAAACAACTCATACTGCAATACTGATAAATGTGGTTAAAGGAAAGAGAGCATTGTGCCTCGCCTTTCATGAATAATCAACTCAGAAGTCAATTACACCACATTCACACCTAATTTGTATGGACCAAAGACTAGTGAATCACATGAGACTACCAAGACAGTGAATAACCCAGTTGGTAACTTTTGTCTTTAGACCACAGGATGTTTTCTGCCTGTACTGGGCTGTGGCCAGTGGTCACTGGGTTTCCATCTCTCCCCTCCTCCCATGCTGTGACTGTGAGAGATACAGCAACTGCTGCACCAAATGGTCATGACACAGCTCTGCCTGACCCTAGCCACGTGTCCCAGGATAGTCACATTACTTTCCCCTTCATTCTAATTCAAAATAACTGATCCAATAAGGCTTTCCCATTAGTTTTCAGGAAAGTCCATAACATGGTGGTAGGATTAATACAAAATGCTAGAATGACTCACTTTTGTGGTACGTTTTGGGGAAGTCGTAGGCTTTTTTGGCAGACCAGCTGATATGACTGTATTTAGGAACCGCCTCTCCACATAAGGAACAGAGGAAGCACTGTAAGTCCACACGACACAGCAAACATGCCACCCTCTCACAATCTGGACAGCCAGCCTCCAGTACATCCCCCAAGGCTGAACATGAAACAAAGGCTTATAATAGAGCTGAAGGAGGTTGATGAAATTAGTGTAAATGTACAGATCACCTTTCACACAGGCTTGGTCATTTTTCATTAGTCATGTTTATTACTCATTCTAGTAGGTTCTATTGAGGCTTTTATCCAATATGCCACACTGTACAATAACAACAAAATTCACTTTGTATCAAAGAAATGTGCATGCTCAGTGTTTTTTGGCTTACTTATGTTTAAAGAGCATTAGAGGTTGGGACCTATTTACTCCTGCACCAGTCCCAATCAGTTTAATTCTAAAAGGCAACAATAACACCACACAATGGGAATTGAATAGGTGTGGATAAGGATGAATGATAAGGATGGAAAGGTGACAAATGTCCTGGGGACTGTTCTACCACCTTTCCAAAACCAACTATCCCCTCTCAGTGCCCCTTTTCAGCCTGCATTGCTTTAGTCCATTAGTCTAGATTATTAGAATAGAGGAGGCTATATAATCTACTAATATTGACTATCCGAATCATAGCCACACCATGATCATGTGATGTATTGCGCACATTGCATTGATCTAGCCTATGGTAGATACTGACTTATGCAATACTGGTCCAGGAAAAAGACCCAAATCTTAGGAGCCAATTCTTAAGGAACAAAATAAACAAGGAAGTATACAACTTTTCTAATCAATGTACTTTAAGGACCTGCTTGTGAAGTGTTATAGCCTTTTAAACATATACACAGTACTTTATACACACAGACATAATAATGCAATAAGAGATTAGAGATTAGATTTCAAATGTTCAAAAAGCTAGGTCTGTCTGTTTTTTTCTCAATGGTAGTGGGTTGGGGTGGTAAGTATCTATACAGGAAAAGACAAATCATAGGGTTTACTTAGGTAGTTATATCAGCTGTTGTTAAATGTCTGTTTTGTCAGAACATTCCTCATTATCTGACTTTTGAGTAATTCAACCTTGAGATAAGAGTCACCTTGGCCTGAAATGACGCAGTGAAGCCGCAGCTGCAGAAATGCAAGGTACAACATTACTACTTTTTTTACACATAAAGCATTAAATAAAGGGACTGCAAGTAGTTGCATGCATCTGATTTTGATAGGAATTTGTTAGCTGAACGTGATTATAATAGTTTTTTCATGCATATTATTCTATGTACTGACTGGAATTACTTTGGAAACCAATATAATATATGTAGTATACTGTAGATATATTAGCAGTTACAGTTAACAGTTAATCAGTCTATTCTTCTTGATATAATACTGCTTTCAATGTCAATCACTTTTCAGGTGGTCTTGTGATTCAAAAGACGTCATTGCATCACATTACATAACTAAGAATAATTTTCTGGGGAATTTCCAGATTCTTTGCTATCCTGGCTCCAGATCGTTATATGCCCATTTTCAATGGCTATCATTGTCATTATGCATTCAGACATTAATTGAATCAGCTGTTCTCCTCATATTCATGAACGGACATCCAGATATATTGCAGCGAGGCAGGCTAGACAGGATTGCATGACTATGAGAGTACAGATATCAGGAGCCAGGAAAATTCAGCGCTGGGATAGGGGACTTTCTGTGGCTTTATCCATATTCTTTACAAAACATCTGACATGATATCATTGGAGAGGCATTACTAAGTAATTTTGATATACCATAACTGCTGATCAACAACTGCTCAGCAATTATACAAATAGGACCACTGGTACTGTGCTTTAGGCACATCATTTTGCAAAATTGGTAAAGCGTTTAGACAGTAAGAAATCTGAATTGCAGACATATATTTCAAAGCCAGGTGTTGTTATACTGTATATATTACTGAATAACACATGTTTGATACCATTCCTCATTTCATTCCATGCATTACAGTGAGCAGTCCTCCGATTTCTACCTCCACCAGCCTCCCTTACTGTACATCTATTTTCACCGAATAGCATTGTTGGGTATTATATTGCTTGCGTTGTAAATGCTTGTCGGTACACACAAACACTAAAGCATTGGCTTGAATTAAACAACCATTTATCACACTAAGTAAGGCTTCTTGTATATCAGTGGGCTGTCTGTGGGGTCAAAAAGGTCACCGTGTGGAGGAGGGTCCACCCTGACTAGAATATACTGTATCTTCATTAATGAGGACTGGGGGGATGTTCACTCAGTCTAGAGTATCTTCTTACTTCCAACACTGGGTCATTGTCTGTCCCCCAACTACTAGGTGGCACCCTTTGGGAGTTGTATGATGGACATGGTCCTTTTATTCACCCTTGTAAGTGGCAAATGTTGTGCCATCCTTTCAGGGTCATGTGTGATGAGTCTCTAAACTGCCCAGACTGACTTGGGGGTCTTAGTAGCAGTGCTCTCTTTATGAAGGTACCGGTAGCTTACCTGGTGAGATAAGTTTGTTGTTCTCTCCCTTTGTGGCCTGGTTCTCCGGTGTCACACATACGATACTCCGCTTAGGAGTGTTGGGTTTCCACCTGGCAGGGCCAAGCAGGTCTCCTTGGGCAGCCGTTACCTGGCTACCCCTCATCACTAATTCAGCAGCCCCCGATCCCCCAGCTCAGGTCGGGTGGATTGGGGAGGGAGGGAAGACTCTCTCTCTCTCTGGCCAGCCAGGGTAGCATGCACCAGGGCTCCCGGAGAAGGACACCAGAGCTGAGGCCGATGCAGAACGGGGAAGCTATGAGCCCGCAAGCGCAGGATTCCAAGGCAGCAGGGGCGGCGGGAGCCATGGAGGAGGACAAGACCCAGACCCAGGGGGGTGTAATGCCCTCGGCCCCTCCACTGCCCCCCGAGACGCCACCTCCACCTGGGCCGCCAGAGTACCCGAGACCCAGGCTGGTTTTCCACACCCAGTTGGCCCACGGTAGCCCCACGGGCCGCATCCACGGCTTCACCAATGTCAAGGAGCTGTACGCCAAGATTGCTGAGGTGTTTCACATCTCCCCTTCAGAGGTACGGTTGCTATTATGTTATTATGACCAGATCATGAGGATGTAGTATCTATAGTTTATGTAGACATTCTATGATATTATGAATATGATCTGATTCATTTCCTTAGTTAAACTGACCATTTGGAAAAGGTGTTAAGTTTCAAATGAGATCTGTTTCCATGATGTATTACGATCATTTGACTTGATGTTTTCCATTGGACTTTGCATTACTTTAATCTTTTTAACTTTTTATTGTTGATTCATTGTTGAAACACAGAGTCAGTGTTTGAGAATCATCTATGATTATGACACATTTTCTGTTTTTTATGTGACATGTTCACATATTCAGCATATTCAAATGACAAAGTTTGTGGATTATTTCCTTTCCATAACAACTGTGGATGTGCTTTTGATATAAATCAATGTGAATGTGTCCTTCTAGTAACATCACAAATGTCAGCAAGAAGAGGCATCCTTGAGAGATCTACTGATCTAGCCTAATGAGCCTTTAGTAGGTCACAGCTAAAACCTGCTGCTGTTTCAATGCCACCACTGCTGACAGCTAGACGCTATCTTAAATACACAATTATAACGAAGGGAGCAATCAGCTATTTTGATATAGTTGACAGTTGTGTTAATCTTAATGGCTGTCCTAACCCTAACCCTAACCCTAACCCTAACCCTAAGTCCCAATAATGATGTTGTCTGTGTATGTGAATATGTGTTAGTAATGCATACTGATTAAGTTAATTGTTCATAGTTCATTAAAAGTTTAAATGGTATCACACCATCAGAGACAATCAGTTAACATCAAAAAGAGAAACACAATCATAATCCCCTTGATTTGGACAGATGTGCAGACGAGAGAGAGAGACAAGAGCTTATATGACCAATATGTAATAAATGTGTCAGCAATGCTTTTTTTTACAGCCCTGTTTCAGATGGTATTTACCTGGTATTTACTAAGAAACTATGTGGTACAAGAGGTACATTCTGGTACCAAATGACACTTAGTGGTGCTTGTGTCAATGAATCTAAAAGAAACAGTGAGTGTAGTATTGGAATGCAATTATCAAATAATAACCCTATCATAGGGTTAGTTCTGTCCAGTAATTTTTAAGTAAGTAACTGCTTAATACTGGGCTGTAAAAAAAAGGGTTACCAATGTTTCAAAGTGAGGCAGATATGGTATGAAAACAGATGTATGAAAACAGGGGTGGCCAAAGGCTGAAATGTGTGCAGGCTTTTACTCCAGCCTAGCACTAGCTCAAGGGCCATGATCAATTGATTATTTGAATTGGCTGTGTAAGTGCTGGATTGGAAAAAACTAATTAACAGTAAATCCACCAGGACAGGCAATGGGTCAGTCCTGTAGCAGTCAGTTGATCAGATCACAAAATGGCCACAAGAATCCATTAAATCAATCTATGTCACAACACTGCCCTCTGCTGATGATATATGAGTAGCTAGCATGATAGGGAAAAGAGGGGCACATACAGTATATAACTGGTAAATTCTACACTTCATGGAATTAAATAAAATAGAAAGATTGAAAAAGAGTGTAGAGTGAGGAAGAATAACCTAAATGATCTAATAATCTATTGTCTAATTGTTCTGTCTATTGTTGGCATGTGAATATATGCTGTATTGTAAAGTGTTGGCCTACTGCATTTATAGAGCTCTATAATCTGAATTATGATGATGGAGCAGCATTGCAATATTGTACAAATCAAACGTCTGTACAAACCAGACAAAAAATCATAACATCCCATACCTATTTCCCTGTGATCTATGTCACCAGATCCTGTTTTGCACACTGAACTCCCACAAGGTAGACATGCAGAAGCTCCTTGGAGGGCAGATAGGCCTGGAGGACTTCATATTCGCCCATGTGAGGGGCGAGACCAAAGAGGTGGAGGTCACCAAGACAGAGGACGCTCTTGGCCTGACCATCACCGACAACGGTGCAGGATATGCTTTTATCAAGGTGACGGAATCAACACGGAAAACACAAAATATCATCAACATACAGGAACATTATATTGATCTAATTCCAACCTATTTAACATGTCATTATAGGAGAGGGGATATAGGATTATAATGTGGTTCTGATAGAGTTCACAAATCCACAGGAGGCTGATTAAAAAATCACCCGATTTATTAGGGTTCCAATGACAAGTAGGCAATGGTTCTAAACAAGAAAGGAAAACAAACAACAGTACACATCAGTATAATATTCAATATTCAATAGTAATAATTAATAAATAATAGATATACTGTAGATTGCTATAGATATACTTTAAGTAGATAAAGTAGATGAGCTACCCCCTGTCTTGACCATACTTTTGCTTGTTTACAGAGGATAAAGGAAGGTAGCACTATTGACCAGCTAAAGACTGTATGTGTGGGTGACCACATTGAGGCCATAAATGACCAGAGCATTGTTGGGTGTCGACACTACGAGGTGGCTAAGATGCTAAAAGAACAACCAAGGGGAATGCCCTTCACACTTCGACTGGTGGTGCCCAAGAAAGCATTCGGTGAGTAACAGTAGGTCTACCTTTTAGGGTAGATTATTATGGTATTTACCGCCATATTCATTTTTTTGACATTTTTATATTTTCCCTGAATATTAATATAAGGGTTAATTGATGTTTGATCATAAGTTTTACTGAACATCTGCACTACAGTATGTGTCTACACACACACTTAATTGAAAGATGTGTAATGTGTATATACTGTAACTAATAGCATATAACTTTGCTATCATATTGGCTACACTGGTATGATGGAAGTGATTGGTCTAGGGCTGTGACCCTTCATTAAACTATATGGATATAGCCTCCTCTTCTGGTCAGAGAGCAGAATTACAATCCTTTAGAGTTCCTCTGACCTCTGTCTAAAGCAGGGTACTGGCCACTGATCTATATGCATATCTGGCCCGGGAGAGCTACAGGTGTGCAGAGCAACAGGATTTAGTTTTTTCAAGTGTATCATTGCTTGGCTGGAACAAGGCCTGCATAATCTGTTCAATCAATGGTTTATCATTTATATATCTCTATCCTAAGCTTTTTCCCCCTTATATTTGTGGACACCTACAGACAGGAAGCCCTCCATGTCCCACCCAAACCCACTCATCCGACCATAGACTGTATATTTAAAGGATAAAACACAAAGTGTCTATGGGGTTGTAAAGACTGAACAAAATGTTCCTTTGGGAATTTGTAAAACACATACTTCACCTTATAACAAATAGTTTACTGGTGAATAAGGCCATATTTATGATATCTCAATCTAAGGAAGGAAGGGAGCAAAATGCCAAACTCGTGTGTAGGAAATAACATTTTCAGATCAATATGAGACCTGAGGTGGGCTGGAGCCAACACCTGATTGTACTAAATTGTCTCTTCCTTATCAACTCCTACTCAGACAGGAAACTAGCCTTGCAGCTCATGTACTGCCTTCCTGTGAATAATCTGTATCACTCAGCTGCACTGTAGATGCAGACATTATAGCACATACCATACTGCACAGCTCTCTGTATATACAGTGCATTCGGAAAGTATTCAGACCCCTTCACTTTTTCCACATTTTGTTATGTTACAGCCTTATTCTAAAATGGATTAAATTCATTTTGTTGCCTCATCAGTCTACACACAATACCCCATAATGACAAAGACAAAACAGGTTTTTAGAAATGTTTGCTAATTTATTAAAAATAAAAAACTGATATCACATTTACATAAGCATTCAGACCCTTTACTCAGTACTTTGTTGAAGCACCTTTGGCAGCGATTACAGCCTCAAGTTTTCTTGGGTATGACTCTACAAGCTTGGCACACCTGTACTTGGGGAGTTTCTCCCATTCTTCTCTGCAGATCCTCTCAAGCTCTGTCAGGTTGGATGGGGAGCGTCGGTACACAGCTATTTTCAGGTCTCTCCAGAGATGTTCGATCGGGTTCAAGTCCAGGCTCTGGCTGGGCCACTCAAGGACATTCAGAGACTTGTCCCGAAGCCACTCCTGGGTTGTCTTGGCTGTGTGCTTAGGGTCATTGTCCTGTTGGAAGGTGAACCTTCGCCCCAGTCTGAGGTCCTGAGCGCTCTGGAGCAGGTTTTCATCAAGGACCTCCCTATACTTTGCTCTGTTCATCTTTCCCTCGATCCTGACTGGCTCTCCCTCAGGTCCTACTGCAGCGCTCAATGAACCTCTCCGCGGCCTGCACCCCCATCTTGGGGGTGCATCCTGCTCCAGGAATAGTGGAGGCCGGCACAGATGAGATTACTGTTCCAGCCAGCAGGGTTGGAGGAATACACACACCTCAGGGTCGTCTCCAGGTTTTGATTGACCCTCTCCGTCTGGCCATTGGACTGAGGGTGGTAACCCGAGGAGAGACTGATCGTTGTCTCAATGAGAGCGCAAAAGGCCCTCCAGAACCAGGCAGTGACCCCGATCGGAAACGTGCTGGACCATGAGCTCGGCAGTCTCTCAGGCTGTAGGAAGTTTGGGGAGAGGCACAAAACGACAGGATTTTGATCAACTATTGCTGTGTGACCTTGTGAAGGTGGGAGACCAAGTCCATGGAGATGTGAGACCAGGGGCGGTTAGGAATGGGAAGAGGCCCCGAGGACATGACTGGGGATTCATGTTCTGCACACAGGTAGAACAGGCAGCAACGAAGGACCGGACATCCTTCTCCATGGTGGGCCACCAAAACCTTCTTCAGAAGAAGAGATGAATGCCAGACTTGGGAGTGAACCGCAGTGGGAACAAAGAGGTGGCCCGGCACACCGCTGCCTGGATCCTCCTCCCTCTGTTGCACTCTGGTGACGACGGTCTCAATTCCCCAGTGAACTGGTGCCACAATCCTGGAGCCCGAGAGAATGGGTTCGGGAGACTCCTCTAGTTTCGGTGGGTCAAAATGCCTGGACAGGGCATCAGGCTTCTGGTTCTTGGACCCTGGAGGATAAGAGAGGACAAAGTCAAAGTGATTAAAGAAGAGTGCCCACCGAGATTGACTGGAGTTGAGGCGTTTGGAGTCCTGGATGTATGCCAGATTCTTGTGGTCCGTCCAGATGATGAAAGGATGCTGGGAGCCCTCCAGCCAGTGCCTCCACTCCTCCAGAGCCAGTTTGACTGTTAACAGTTCCCTATTCCCAATATCATAATTTCGTTCAGCAGGGGTCAGACGATGGGAGAAGAAGACACAGGGATGCAGCTTGTTGTCACTGGAATGCTAGGACAGAACACTTCCAACCCCCATGTCAGACGCGTCCACCTCGACGACGAAGGGAAGTGCAGGATCTGGGAAAACTAGGACAGGGACCGATGTGAACCGCTGCTTGAGGTTGTTGACAGCTTTCTTAGCCTCGGAGGACCAACCGAACTGAGTGGACATGCCTTTGGTGGGAGCAGTGAGAGGTGTGGCGATGGAGCTGAAATTCTGGATGAATCTCAGATAGAAGTTGGCAGAACCCCGGAAACGCAGAAGCTGTTTGACAGAGGTGGGTGTAGGCCAGTCTCTGACAGCCTGGGTCTTGCCGGGGTCCATCTGGATGTTGCCTCTAGAGATGATAAACCCCAGGAAGGAAACCTTGTTGACATGGAACTCGCTCTTCTCGACCTTGACGAACAGGTGGTTGTCCAGGAGGTGCTGCAGGAGTTGCCTGATGTGCTGGACGTGTTCGTGGAGTGTCTTAGAGAAGATATGAATGTCATCCCGGTAGACGAAGACAAAGCGATTAAGCATATCCCTGAGGACGTCGTTGATGAGCACTTGAAACACAGCTGGGACATTGGCCAATCTGAAGGGCATTAACAAGTACTGTCCTGACTGGTGGGCGTGTTGAAAGCTGTTTTCCACTCGTCTCCCTCATGGACGCGGACCAGGTTGTAGGAGTTGCGGAGATCCAATTTGGTGAAAACTGTCTATACGCAGTGTGCCAGCCTGTCAAAATCTTTCCTTTGTCTATGCCAGAAAATAAGGGCTGTTAATAATTGAAAAGCCTTTGATTATCGTTATATAATTAGCTTAGTGGATGTTTGAATATGATGGATTAAGTTTCATGCTCAAAAATGCTTAATTACACTGATGAATGCACACAAAAGGTCACAGAGAGTGTATCGGAAAAACAGACCAGAGCCTTCTTACAATGGCAGAAAATGGCTGCCATATTTTACAGGAAACTGGCCACTCTCCGGTCAGGGTAGTTGATGCTCAGGGTTCCAGTTGAAAAGCCATGTCCTCCTTATCCACAGAGATGTATTACAGTAACTACCTCTGGGCATCAAATCCATTGAGAATAGAACAGTGTTCTATCTATGATTGACTCTACGTGATCCTTATTGATTGATGTTGAATAGATGTCAATATTTTGAGATATAAACTCTGTGATGACCTGCCTCTAGTAATAGAAAAGAAAAGGCCCTGGACCGTTATGCTGGATTTAAGTGGTTAGTTGACTGCAGATATAGAATAGTAGTCTATGTGGTTACTTGACTTACTGGAATGTAGTTGAATTAGTTGACTTGAAGGCATGAAGTATTGAGGGACCTTGAACTTCCTTAGCCACCGTGTAGACACCAGAGAGCAATGGGTTGGAATGGCTTGAAATAGCATATTTCCTTGAAATATGAGTTTGTTCACCTATCATATCTCTTTTGCCCTTTCACTCAACCCTCTAAATTTCTCTGTAGTTCCTCAATAGCAACAGTAACACAACAGATTTAGTACAGAAGTAACACATTTGTTTGGCTGACTTGAGGAAAACAGACAAAGGCAAAACAAGAAACTCTGAGTCACTTGTTCTCCCCTAAAGTGAGGTCATGTTGCATTCACTTCCACTTCCATTCACTTTACTGGAAGAGGTTACTCACTTATTATATTTATTACAGAATTTCTCATAAAGAGCCTGATCTTTCGCCACCTTTCACACACTGATTAGAGAGGAGCCATTTGTCTGATATGTCACTTGGCTTTCAAATGAATGGGACGTGTGAGGTCCAGCTTTTAGTGTGTGTGTGTGTGTGTGTGTGTGTGTGTCAGACATGATCGGCATGAGGACCAGAGCCCCCAAGTCTAGCGAAGGCAAGATGGTGAATGGGAAGGAGACCCTACGTCTGCGATCCAAGGGAACAGCTACTGTACAGGAAGTAGTGAGTTTCACAAGCTCCACTGGCCAATGACCACACACACACACACACACACACACACACACACACACACACACACACACACACACACACACACACACACACACACAGTGTCACCTCCCACACATACAGTCAACTCCCACACACACAGTGTCAGTTCCCCACACCCTCCCACCCACCCACACACACACACATCTCCCACACTCTTTGCTGATCCCACTCTCTGTTAATGATCTGTGACTGTTCATCAGTCTTCATCAGTGGCCATTATTTACATAACACAGCCAACAAGCTGTCAGGGTCTGTGGTGGGTGACTAACCATGAGATTAAGACCCTTAATAAGAGTTACAGCTCAATTAATGCAGGATAACTGTTTACGTTTCATGTCAGTATTTAATGTTTTGATGCCAGTGCTTTTCCCATAACCCAAACATATTTGCCCTTCTCTTCTCATCAGCCGAATGAGTTTGAAGAGAGAGCAACCAAGAAAGTGGATGATCTACTGGAAAGCTACATGGGCATCAGAGACTTAGAGCTGGGTAAGATGGCTGCTCACAAGCTATACTCACTAACTTAATTTCATCTTAGTAAAAGAAAAACTTTTAGTTTTAGCTTTTGAATCCTAACAATTAAGTATAGGGATGGGGTATAAAAGCTGATCCCAGCACAGCATTTTCAGGTATCCCTGTAATACTTCAGATTAGCAGGGGGCTATACTACACAAGGCCTTGATGCGAGTCATCAGTTTGAGTGTGACACTACACAGTTGCTCCACATCTTAAGCTCACATACCGGCGACATGAGTCAGCCTTTTCCCATGGCTTAAGAAACTAGGAAGACCAATAGCCTATTTAAATCTTAGTAAATGTAATAGAAGTGCTGCAGTGCTTTTTTATCCTATACATTAGTATATTTTACTTGTTGCTCTTTTCTCCTTTTGGCATTGAAGTTTTAAAAGAAATCATTTTAAGTTTGAATGCTTCTGGAAGAAGTACACCTGCTTCTAATTATGGCTCAGGAAACATTAACCAGACATCTTTGAAACACTGTCTTTGTACTTGGTTTTCTCTTAGAGTCGAAACTTCTGTTAATTTTTTTTGTCATATAGTGTAGTACTTTGTACCAATGTCAATTGTCCTAAGTGTACAGGTGTTTGTTATATATTTTTCAAGACAGTTATATGTAATAACAGTTAAAAGGCAAAAGGATATGATCTATGATCTATATTTTCCATTCATGAGGACATTCTCTCTTGCAGCGACCACCATAGTGGAGGCAGGCAAAGACAAGAAGAACCCAGATGACTTTGCCGAGGCTCTAGATTCAGTGTTGGGGGACTTTGCGTTCCCCGATGTGTTCTTGTTTGATGTTTGGGGCGCCATTGGAGATGTGAAGAATGGCAGAGTGTAGAGGTGTCTACCCCAGAAGACTCCCTCTCTATGACAACACTGGTTATAATTTCCATAATACATACCTTTCAATTCATACCTTGCATTTCCCCTTTATAACAGTCATTTAAATGTATTAGGTGGTTAAAGCAAGTCTATCCAGGCATAGTTCTACAAAATAGTCCAAATATCTCTTGATGGTATATATACCTTTGTACCATAGTAATGATTAATTTCTAAAGAATATGTTTACGAATTTAGGTTGGTAGCAAAGTGGACACACAAGCCCTTATTTCAATGCCTCATATGAACATCTTTATTTGAAACATTTAAAGATTTTAGAGATTGATTGATTATACTGTAGGTAGTGGCATGCACTTTTGCTTTGACATGCTGAACACTACAGTGCAATATAATGTATCAGTGTAGAACCCAATGGCTTTTTTCCATGTACACAAGGATGTATGAATGAAAACAATAGCTCTTCCTCTGAAACCAGGAAGTGAGATAAGAGGTTGTTTATTCCAGACGCAGAGGGACAAGGACAAACATCAGCGAGGAGGGAGGACACCCTTAGGACATTCTACTAGTGCAGCATTTCAATATCCCAACCCCATCCACCACCAATATGTAGCAACCATCATGAGGGCTCTTTTGCTTTAAGCACCCCATATACATCAGTTAGTGTAATGAAGGGGTGAAGATTTGTTGAGCCATATTTACAAGACTGGGAATTTGGCCAAAGCACCAAGATCTACCCTTTAAATAACAGTTTCAGTGGCATCTGAAATTACCATAGTGAGTCAAGACCTAAGTTTAATGTCCCATTTTAAGGACACAGTCACCCCATAACAGCACAGCAATATTGGAATATTTGATCCAAAGAGGTGAGTGCCATGGACAGACCCATCCATAATGTCTCTCTAGCCACAACTAACATACTAAATCCTCACCAAGTCAAATGACTGGGGATTTGACATTGGTGAGTTTTTGAAGTTCAACTATTTCCTTTCCAGAAATGACCCCCTGGAGAGAGATATAAATCTAATACTGTCCCGTGAGAGTAAACATAGACATTCAATTGATATAATTATAACTTCCTCTGTCATGTCTATGGCAATACCAACCATTCCAGCATGACTGTTACTCATCACAATTGTGAAATGGGAAATACAACCCCCAATTTTCCCATAGTGAATAATCTCTAAATAAAAATAATGGGAGAGCAAAGGCTCATCACCTCCAGGAAATACATACCTTGCCCTTACATGCTTTAATGGGAACCACAAATAATACTGTTGATTAAGAGATTAAGATCACTTTTGTGTTGAAGTAAGTGGTAAAGAAAATCTGAAACACATTTTGACCCATTAATTTTCCTTTACCTCATTCTTTGCCTGAAAAATGAAGGTCTTCATATTCTTCAGTTTGTGCATTATCTGTCATGTGCTCACAGATTGCTTTTTAGTCATAGGCTTTTGATTTCAAGTATTTATCATAAAGGAATTTCTTCATCATAAGACTTTTATATTATCTTTTACGGTGGTTTGTTGTAGAAACAGAATGTATATAATAGTTACATGTCAAATTTGTGTGGAAAAAATAATAGAAAAGTACTCATTTGATGGAGCTTTCATGAATGTATAAACTTGTTGGTTTGTTGAGTGTTTCTTTGTCAAAATTACCTAATATAATCTCACTGTACTTAGGCAGAACAAGTTACTATATAATTTGTTTCAATGTCAGATGTATATTGTAATATCACTCTATGGAGACCTGAAATATAAGGCACAATTCATGTGTATCTGTACAATTAGTAATAAAAAGGTTATAACCAATTCCCATGTCCTTGTGTACTACTAAAGCACATACTGTTTAATTACTAATGAAATAATCAGTGACATATTTTGTTCTATGGAAACCACATCAATCGCTAATTAAACCAAGCCCTGTAAAATATTTCAACATCAACCTTTAAAACAAAAACAGTGATCTTTTTTTGCTTCATGTCTAGACACTAGATTTAAGTGTTTGGGTGAGGACACTAGTCTCCGTATAACAAAAAAACTAAATAGATTTTTATTCTTATTGACTTTATATTTAATTTCCTTTGGAAAAAAACACATGCCAGAGTGTATGCCAACATAAACTTAACATCTGCACTGCATATGCTTCAACATTACATCTGCACGACATACTGTGCATCAATTCCTATACATTATGTTCTCCATACACAGTCAGACACTATATATTCACATCTATTTCTTCTAAACAAAAGCAATTCTCTTAGAAAGCTGTGCAACAGCCGCAATATACATATTGTGAACTAACATGCAGGATATGTCACATAATATTTAATTCAAATAAATACTATTTTCACACTTACTGAGTCCATCAATTTGAATTGAAATCTTTTTTGACTGTCAATGTGGACACTGAAGAGTAAATATTAATAATAACAAAAACAACAACATATAAACACTGAGACATCCAATCATTGGGATCAGCTTTCATCTCCTTATGGGAAGTTACCCTCTCATCCATGTATGAGGGTCAGCCAGAGTTCAACAAGGGGATAAAATCAGGAGTTGCATCCAGGAGTCAATAAGGTAGATAAAGATGCTGCGTTCCTACAGGCTTAGCAAGGAATACTGTCTAAAGGGCAGTCAGCTAACCAACCAACCAATCTACAAGGGGCACTGTGCCAGTGGAGGACATGTACCAAACTAGAGATGATATGATAGTTTTTAATACTGAGCCTACATACAAACACAAGACGCGCGTGCATGCACACACACACACACACACACACACACACACACACACACACACACACACACACACGCACACACACGTTTGTTGTCTTTGGAATGGTAGCTGACAGAACTGTGTATTGTAAAAGCACAGAACTCGGTCCAGCTGCTTGGCGCTTTTTCACTGATGGTGAGCACAGCAATACCTCACAAAGTGGTGCCTGATCCAACCCAGATGCTGCTGTCAGCCACTGCTTACATCTCTTGATTCTGTCCTAAACCTGCTGACAGAATGATATCGGCACATCAGTCGTGCAGAATTGTCATGAATACTTAGGGTACAAGAATACCCAATGTGCATAGCAAAGAGCTTAACCTCATCTCCAATTCATCCTAAATAATCTCTTTTTAGATTTGCATATAAACAACACCTTGCAAACAAACTTGCGAACCAAAAATAGAAGAGGTCACCTGAAGTTAACAAAGCCAGACAGAATGGTGTGAAGAAGTACAATAAAATCAGTCATGGAGAGAGCGGTGCCGGAGCCTTCAAGGGAGGGGGGGTGTCTTCCTCTTTGGTGGGCCCTCCTTCTTCCCCGGGTGCCGTTCTGCCCCCCAGGGAGGCACGGGTCAGCCTGCGGATGGTGCCACCAAAGGAGGGGTACAGGGTCATGATGGAGCCCCGGGACCAGTCCATGCGGGGGTAGATGCGCTTGAGCACGGCCCGGCGGAACAGGATGTAGACCCAGGGGTCAAGGATCTGGTTCCACGTGGCGAAGCGAATCCAGAGCAGCAGGTAGCGGATCCGGAGTCGACTCCCCGACAGCACAGTCTGTGCAATAAACACCTGTAGAGGGGAGAAGGAGGGAAGGAGAGATGGAGGAGAAAGAGAGAGAGAGAGAGAGAGAGAGAGAGAGGGAGAGAGAGAGAGAGAGTGATGGAGAGACAGAAAGAAAAAGGAGGAGAAATTGAGGAGAGGAAAAATGTGAGAAACACACACATACACACAAACACAAACAGATGTCTGAGTCTCCGTCCACCCAGGGAGTACATGGCTAGGCTAATTTGGACTGGGCCTCTGAAGTACAGGCCCTAGTATTCTGCGACCTAGAGTGCAGAGCTATCCCTCTCTCCTAGTCAGACACGTGTAAGGCATGCCACAAACCTCATTGCAGTCCCATTAGCACAAGCGCAACACTCTCCTATGGGAGGTAAGGATGCTAACAAGCTCTTCTCCTGAATGATATACTCTATGTGCTAATATTAAGCAAATAATATGTCAAAATGGTAACAGTTCCTGAGACTAACATCTCAGCATGCAGCTGGCAGCCAGTGTTGGTCAAACAACAAACGGACACATGCATAATTGCATAATACACAACCACATACAAAATGACCATATTTATTCAAAACATTGCTTGCGACATAGCTATTGATGTGGAATGATTGTTTTGATAAAAGGTTGCATTGTTGATCCAGAGGTATAATTGCAATATGGAAGCAGGCGTATGGGGGAGGGGGGAACATGGCAAAAGCTGAAATTGCTCAAGTGAATGGGTTAGCAGCTGCTATGTATAGAATGGAATATTAAGAACCATCTGAGGGGTATGATTAAGCCGCCCATGCCTTTGAACTGAGCATGCATCACATGGGTTGTGATTATGGGAAATGTAGTTTAAAGCTGTCAGTGAACATTGATAGGTGTCCAAAGTGGATGAGTCCAAGTTTGTCCAAGGCATTTGGATGATTGGGCTGGGATGAAGACCATGAACCTGGACAGCGACAGCCCAAAGCAATGAGAAGTGAGTAGTGATAGGGGGCGCTATATACATCTTTTTTATTTTATTTTACTCGCCTTAGTCTGGACTCTTGACAAAGGATGTAAATCCAGGGGTCACATATCTGATTGCAGGTGGCCAACCGAAGGAAGAATAAAATGACACTGGGGTCTACATCCTCAGCTGACACAGCACTCATCAGACTATAAATCTGTGCAGGACAAGCACACATGGTTAGAGTTGGACATGCTTAATATGCATCCACGGATGCTCAACACTCTTTCCATAAACTACTGTATTTCTTTTTTACGTTTATTAGTAACTGTTAAAAGTGTTATTGAACACATAGATCAGCATTGGGGGGCTTGGCTTTTTCTTACACCCTCAGTAGAACAGACTGGCACCTGGAGGCCTTAAATGGCAATGGTGCAGAGGCTTTTTCACTAGCTAAGTCATTACCGGGCTTTGAGGTCAACTAATTTAGCCTGCATTGCTAAGGAGAAATGAGGCATACTGTAAAGTGGGAACTGGTAGCTTAAAGCCAAGCTAAGCCATATTTTGCTCTGGGCCATCAAAATGAAAGAGCTGATAACAGAGAGAAAGCAAGAGACGGAGAGGGTGGAGAAAAAAAGAGATATGTGTGTGTGTTAGGCCACACAATCAAACATTTCTGTATTGGGTATTTGTCACTGTTATCGTGTGGAGTTATTCAATGTATTCTCAATTCTCTGAAAAGAGAAAGAGAGGTACTGCAGAAAAATCTAGGCGGGGGGGTCGGACCGGATATCCCCCTCTGTCTCCAGCCGGAGATGGCCCTCTCCAACAGGCCTTATCACCAGGCTACACACAGCCACACTCCCTAGTAAGAGACAAGGCCAATGACACTTCCTGGAGAGTCCATGCACACAGCTTACCAACAAGCTAGCTACGTATATTTGTTCTTTTTTGGAGTTCTTTTCACTTCAAGAAGTTTCTTTCTTTTCTTGTGTAGTAACCATCCAAATAGCTACAGGTGGAGTATTGTTAAGTATTGTTTTTACTTAGTTTTCAATACAACAAATAACACCTGCTGCTGCAGGGTGGCCTAATTGCATGGGGTTGAGATACCTTTATGCTACAGTATGATGGTGTGTAGTATACAGTATATGTTTGTGTGTATGTGTGTGTGTGTGTGTGTGTGTGTGTGTGTGTGAGTGTGATGTCTTGCATCTATTCATTTCATCTTGCATGCATACTCACCAGTAAGGGGCACCAGGAGATGGAGGCAATCACCATGATCAAGATGAGCTGCACCATCATTTCCACCTCGTAGTCCCGGCGACGCTGTGTAACGTCCTGGCCGCAGCACACCTTGATCAGCGTCACCACGCTCACCGTGTTGAGTAGGAAGGACACCACTATGGACAGCAGCCCCACCAGCGAGAAGAGTAGGCAAAAGGCTAGGTCACTAGCTTTTGAACTAATGTTAAAGAAGCACCAGGAGCCTGGGATCTGCATGTGGTAGCGCCCCACACCCACTAGGGGCAACAGCGCCACACAGCCAGCGAACGCCCACACCATCAGCACCATGGACACAGCCCGGCTCTTGGGCATGCTGGCTGAGCGGGCGAATGGCCGGTTTATGCCAAAGAAGCGCTCGATAGCCATGGCGGCGCCCAGCAACAGCGGACACAGGCTGTAGAAGACCATTGACATGCCCATGAAGTTGCAGAAGTGGCAGTGCGGGTCCAAGTGGCGCCAGTTAAAGTGCGTGATGTGGAAAGAGACCACGATGGAGCCGGTGACCAGGAGACCCATAAAGTCGGTGACCACCAGGCCACAGAGAAAGATGAGGAAGGAGGAGCGAGAGCGGCTGTGGGTACGCTGGAAGGACTTCAGGAGAACCACAAAGGCAATGAGGTTGGAGGTGAGGCCCAGGGTGCTGAATACTGCTGAGAAATAGGCAGAGGCGATGGTGGGGTTGTAGTTGAAGGGTGGACTGTTGATGGAGAAGCACAGGGGGATCGTCTCATTGGTGAGGTGGTGTGAGGTATTCATGGTGACTAGAGGTAATTTTCTTTATGTTTCAGAAAAGACCTTGGAAAAACAAGTCCATTATGAAGATTTTGGTTGTCTTCTTGCTTCACCCTGGCAAAAAGTAAATATAACTGTGTCATTCGTCATGGACATATTTCAGTCATGATTTTCATAAATGTTTTGTTTATGTCTTGGGACTTTTAATATAGTGCCAAAACCATTTATAAGTTGACAAAGGTGGAAAGCTTACTCTTACAATAAATATTTACAGCTTTCAGACATTCATAACTAACAGCAGTTTCCAATGACAAACACATGATTTAAAGTGACTAAAAATGTGAGTAATGTTTGTTTGTTTGTGGTGGTCATAGTAGCCTGACAAAGTTCAGACAGCAAATCCAGTTCACATGCTGGATGAAGATATTTATCTCTTGGATTCTGTATTGTGTACAGTAGAAGATTGTGATGACACTCTGGGCAGGAAATGCAGTTACTGTTCATCAAGCGCAAAACAGGAAATCAAGTCTAAATATGACTAAATATGATGCTGCTCCTAAACTATCTTGAAATTCAGTCAGTCCCATATCAATATCTAAATAATCATACTAACCATCTGATCTGCTCATGCACCTCTGTCCTCAAGCTAATTGGAGATCACATGACAGAAAAGAAAGGAGAAAATAAGGATGTAGAAATAGATGCAATAACCTTTGGAGAGTGTAGGCAGACGTTTAAAGTGGCTGTTATTACAACCCAGCACAACAATTCACAATTTATGTTCTTGCATAAACCTGAAATATGCCAATGGAATAAACAGGAAACGGATTGATTCTACCAATGGACATCCTATGATGTTATCACTGAGGAACTTGTGCTACAATCATGTAAATAAAATATGAACTAAAGTGATTGAAGCCACAATATGTTTTGCTCTAATAGATCATAGAAAGAGAGACCCTTGCATCTCCCACCCAGTTATCCAGCTATGGCTAGACACTGTCGTTATCAGGCCACATTTCCACTTTTCCTGGGAGGAATGTGGCCTGGGGATAAGTGTACAGACTCCAGTCCTCCTCACCGTCTGCTCCAAACCACCATTTGAGTGCACAGTTAGTTTGTAGAGTCTAATTACATTCAAGCACTCAATCGATATCATAGTCATAAGTGCTTCTAATACACTCATTCAATTTAGTTTTATGTTTTATTAACTAATTAGAAACCACAGGATACAAATTGTGCTAGAGGAAAGAAGAGAAGACAAGAGAAAAAGATGCAAGTTCAGCAGAGGGGGAAGAAGATGTTGTTCATTGCTTATACTGTAACTGCAAAGCATAAAACTGTATAACTCTATTATAATAATAACAGTTAGTGATAAGTGGCTCTCTCTCAATTATTCATCATTACAACAAGGGCAATAGCATACATATAGACTGATCTTCCACCTCTAAAAGGGCCAAATGACTTTGTGTCATTATGGCATCACGTGTCTCATGTGTATCGATCTTCCTTCCTATTTCCTTCAATTTCTGCCTGAGAGCATTTAGGTGAGAAATATCAGCTTTTTATTTTTAATTTATACCCCTGCCATTTTTTGCAAGGCCACCTATTGCAATATGTGACCGGTGCCAAAAAGCTATCATGGTACTTTATTGTATCTACTTTATTGTAACCTGTACATTGTGACATTTTGTTGTGCACTACAGCATCATTTCAAGTGATATTAAAAAGAATATATATATATTTAACCTGGATAGTTATAGCTGATTGACAGTTGTAGTTTTACTGTACAACCATGCTCCTACAATGTGCGTTTTGTGTACTGCAGTTGTTTAATCTTTTAAGATATCAAACACTCATCAATTCTCATAAACCATCTCAAATGATTCAGTAATCTGTTTAGAGCAGTAGGATTAAATGTATTGTGGCTGATGACAAAGCAGTCAAAGTGCTAGTTATGTGATTATTTCATTGTGAAATGCAGACACTTACTGTAGACCTGAAGATGTATTTGTGTGTGAAAGAGTAGGTTTAGTGAGTTGTGTGTTTTGATCAACCATTTGAAAATGTGTTGAGATTTTTGAATGTTTAACACATTTACATCTATTAGTATCAACGCAATCCCTCAACTCATGTGTTACAATCTATCTTCATGCCAACAACAATGCCATACAACTCATACAGTCAATGTAAAATAATTTTAAAGCATAATTTAAAGAATAGTCAGCTGTTTAAAATTAAGCCTCATTTATATAGCTTGTCATTGGATGGTTTCCCACTGTCAAAAACACTTTATGTACAATGAAATCATGAGTCAATCAAAACAGTCTTGAAGCATAACCTATACATCGAGAATGGGTTTAACTTACTCAAATACAAATGGCCTGGATAAATGGATATAGCATCCACTTATCATATGCCAACTAAAATACTGTAAACTGTATATTAATTGCAACCTTTGAAGTATTTTCTCAAAAGCGGAATCAGCTAAAACATGTTTTTTTTTTACATTCATATCCTTAACACCCAAGTGTGGAAAATGTGTTCTTATTTTGGAAATAAAATAGGATTAAAATACCTAAACATTTGGCCTAATAAGGTTGATATATTGCCTACCTTTCAGAAGACTGTCGTTGTCAAACCTCAAGCTACTCAGGGCAAAGTTGAATGCAAAAAATCCTCCTCCACAACAACGGTGCGCGCACCACAGCCGGTGGGTTTAGTATTATCCACTGGTGTCCCAAGATAAATAGTTGCAAGTGTAAATTGGGGTCCCATCTATTTGTAGTAGCGGGGCCTACGAGTGAGACCATATCACAAAATACATTTCGATATCCTCCCTACGCTTTGAAACGACCGCTATCCTCCGCACGCTATGCAGCGACCGCTCTAAACTATCCCCATAGGCGCTACGGTTTAAAAAAGAAAATAAACTCCGTCCCCGGAAGAGAAGGGGGAAGGGCTCTCGGTGAACATATCCAAGCATATATTCTGGGCAGAACTCCAGGCCGCGAGGGATGCTAAATGTTTTTTTCTGAAATTTCATGTGCATTTTAGGTGTGAAAAGTATATTTAAATGTTTAAACACACACACACACACACACACACACACACACACACACACACACACACACACACACACACACACACACACACACACACACACACACACACACACACACGCACACAAATGGAAATCAAATCCCAAAAAGCATCAGTGGACTTCTCCACCTCAGCAGTAACCTATTTCTCCATTCAATGAGCCTATAGCCTACAACAGCCATCATTTTAGTGTCAGCAGATACTGTACACTACAGCATTGCTCCATTTGAGCAGTATTCCTGCAGTAGTGTTTAGTACTGCTCCCAGTCAGGGTCAGGGAGCTAGGGGATTGGCACACGGCAGCAATTCATCCTAACTGTCAGTGAATTAAAACACTCTTATGATAACAGAAGGGTGATGCCTTTGGAAGAGACAGGGATGGCCTGAGGTACCAGACACAGCCAGAATCTTGATGATTCACTAGCAGATTAACTATTAAGCTTCCAGTTGAAGTGTAACAGCTGGATCCATTTAAAAGGTATCTACCGTACTTCCAAAGCCTTCTTTTGAAGAATGCTTGAGCAGCCTTTTTTTGAAAAAGGTCATCTTCCAGGGGCAAACTACATCCTAAGACACTATTTTCAAATGATGGATGATGATGGATGGAAGCAATTGACAGATACACAGTGGCAACTTTTTTAGATCAAGATCATTGCCATATTGATGTTGTCGGTACTGCACTTTTAAATAGTCTGCCTTTTATATAATATTAAGATACTGTATGTCCTCTTTAAAGGTATGTTATCTGATGAGGCTTAATGGGAGAGACTCCAGCTACGTTTTAAGGCTTATCTTTTATCCCCCCCAAAGATGAAAAGAAACCAGAAACCTCAGTAGTTAGTATTTGCTTGCCTGCTACTAATATGCTATGACTAAATGCAGTTGAAAGTTGTTACATCACATCATATGTCTTAGTGTGCTGCTTACCTCAGAAGTACTTAATTTAAGCGCAATAACCGTTAATACAGGGGGGAAACCCAAAGTATGAAGATTAAGCTGGGATGTAAGATGTTGCTACAAAGTGGCCAGTACTGTTAAATCTCACTGGTACAGAGTGGCACTGAGCTGAGTGAGCCAATCACTCATCTTTCATCACTTAAAAATGTTTTGCTGTTCCTACAACAGGGATATAGAATGTTCAGAATGTTCTAGTGTATATACTGCTATTTTTACATTTCTTTCAACATTAAACATTTTTGGAGAATGACTAGGCCCCAAATCCTAAAAGTAGCTACCGTTAAATAACTTCATGCCTGAAAGAGTGGGTACCTTTTTACAAGAGTACCTTTTTAGGCACCAGTGTAGAGTATTTTGGAGACAGGAGACACGATATGCTTGTGTGGGAAGCAAACTTTTTACCACTATCTTACTATTTACATGTGTTTACATGTGGCTGATACAATGACAGTGTTGTGCTGTTTGATCTTGTATTGTCAATGGTAATCAAATCTCTCTCAGCCTGGAACACTTATTTACAGTTGAATGAGCATTCCTGGAGGATGTCCTTGGGCCTATACTGCAGCTAATTGCATTAAGGTCAATGCCCACAGGCTTGTATGTCAACCCCCCACCCCTTCACTGGCAGCCAACAGATTACCTGAGGCACAGAAAACAATCCTTGATGGTAGGAGTGAGAGGCTAGAGCTGAGAGGTCAAAGTTCAAGCGAGACCTGCCCCTACCTGAGTGGAGGAGTGAATGCTGAACTTTTTTTTGTTCGCCTGTCACTCCCATTGTTTTTATAAAATGGTGAACTATCCCTTTAATATCCAGTCACATACCTGTGCATGCACTCAAGTCAAATCAACACGTCTAGCACATTGTTTTGTTCTCTGCCAAATGAGGGGCTATAGACTTGCAGAGCAGAAACAAACAGGAGCCCAGAGGTGTGCTTCTCTGCCACAGAGGTGAATTCATGAACTCTGTGTGAACCTTCCCATCAGGTACCTGTGGGAAACTCTCTCATTAATTGCACAGACAAAACAGACGTGTTTATGTTATGATACCAAGCGCATTCAAGCAATGGGACCATACATTCCATGTCTCTCTGTGCAGATAAACAACTAGGAAACAATAGAAAAGTATAAACTAATTACTTACTAGCGTCCTTGAGACAGAAATGTGCAATGCACCTCCCTACATGAAAGAGAAGCCACTGTAAAATGTCTGCACTGCAGAGTCTCACTTCTGCCAGAGACGTGTTCAAACCTGAAGAGGCCAATTATTACTCCAAGTTGAGAGGCATGAGTCATTATTTGCTACTGTGACAAGGGTGTATTTCAATAGGGCCCACTAGAAACACAGCATTCCAATATAGCCCACAGACAAAGACACCCATTTGGGTGAAAAAACCTTCAAAGACAGCGTTGAACTTTCATTTATGTAATGGATGTAATGCAGCTACTTAATTTCCACTCCCTGCTATACTGATAATGTCATTTTAAAGGTAAGGAACCTCTCCTCTGCAGCAGGAAATGATTTATCATGTCCCCATGGTCTTAGAATTATGGGATGCACCCATAAATTAAAGCTACATAAGTGCCACAGTGATAAGTATGTCACAAGGGGTTGTGTGAATGCTTAAATGGAAGAGGTTGTTAGCTCCTTCTGTTTTCTGAAGGAAATAGTTTGACTGCACTTAAAAAGTAGAGAGAACCACACAGCGTATCCCAGAGTCCAACTAAAATGTGCTTAATTGGAAAAGTTAATTGTTAGGGATATTCCCAGTGCGACGTAAAAAAAACAAACAAGCACACAAGCTAGCCAGATCCCATGGTAGTATCTGCATATGCCTATGTTTTATAAAATGCTGAAGGATTGCGTGAGGAGTTGGAGGTTCTAAAATAGGCTATTTTTAAATCTGCATACCACAGCTCTATGCGGATGGAGGTAATACATAATGCAGGTTTTCCTGCTGCTCAATTCTCTTCTATAAAGTTGTTTTAGTATTAAGGTACGAAGTTTCAGGTAGGCTGGGATGAGATTCAATTTCCCTCTGAATCTTCATGGATAAGATTCACTCATGTTTAAATGGACATACGTATCCTTGTGTGTTGTTGAAGATCATGACATTGCTTGGGGTAATTCTAGCACTTAATGAAAGGCATATGAGGCCTAAGAAAGAAAACTAGAAAGGTTGTTTGAGGAGAAAGCAAGAAGGACTGAAAGATGAAGATGTCCCAAAGATTGCACTACCACTATTTCTTCAAATTTGGTTCATGACAGTTATAAACAAAATCTGAGAGATGGTGACCAACCAAGGCAATGACTGTTAAATGGAGGTTCAAGTCAAAAGATAATCTTCACGTTCGTCATCTCAGCAGGAATTCCTCCCCAAAACATATCATGCCCTTATATGGACATTTATCAAGGCCTTACAGGATTATATAGAGCACAACAATTTCTGCTTAACCACTTGGCCAAATACATTCCATTACACAGGATACTTTTCAAACAACCTTTAACAAAGTACATCATGTTTGGTTCTGTGTGCATTAGGGAGAAAACAGCGTACGGTTTGGCAGCTGCAACTACTGCAGGAGTAGGTCATTAAACAATATGAAGATATACACAGACACTCAAGACAACGGCAGATATACACTTCTATTATTCTCACACAGAAAGAGCAGGAGAGTGAGAAATGAAGGTGGAGGGAAGGAGAAAGAGGACTAGGAAGAGCATAAGAGGACAGTGGAAATAATAATAACTGGAGGAGGTAGAGAAAGTGAGAGGGAGAGAGAGACAGGGAGTTACCGATGGCCCCCTCTCTATAACTTGATCCAGCTTTAATGGGAGTGATCAGTCAATGGCGTCGCTCGGCCTGGACACAGTCAGAAGAAGGAGGGATGAGAGAAGGAGGGATGAGAGAGAGAGAGAGAGAGAGAGAGAGAGAGAGAGAGAGAGAGAGACATATTGATGAGGGAAGCAGTGGGGGGGGGGGGGGGGGGGGGCATAAACAGTACTTTCGTAGAGATGCAGATTTATAATGTCCCCTTTCACTGCTGGGAGATGCACACAGACACTGACACAGACACGCTTAGCTCTGCAGTATCTCCAGGAGAAATACATATTACAACAACAATATATACAAAATAGACATACAGCCATACATAACATACATTTTTATTTTAATCAATTCATGATATGGAAATGGTCAATCATAATTTATTGTAGCAGTAATGTCATTAATGTGCACATTGTAAAAGCATGTCTTGAAGCCTTTGCAAAATAACATTAGCCAAGGTATTGAGTGATGAAGTAATTATTACATAGAGTGTAACAGTGCCACCAGAGAAACAGAACACATTTCAATACATCATCTATGTTAATCTCCGATTTAATTAAATGGAAATTGCACTTCAGTCGGGCTGTCAAAATGATAAATGCCACAGGGTATCCAGGAGAGGGCAGCATAGCCCCATGAGAGAGCTCGTCATCATCATGCTTCAGGCAGCTGCCGAACTTTAGATTTCGGAGACGTGAGAGAACGCAGATCTTTTGCTTATATATGTAAATCACTTAACTCCATGCTCAAAACGGACAGGTTAATACGAATGTTGATTGCATATGATTGAATTGTGGAGAGCATTTCAGTCTTACCTTTATTTCTCCACAGCCCAGTCTATGTGATGCTAGTAATATGATTTCATGGAACTGTTTGACACCATCTACTACAGTATAGTATGAAACAATTGATATTGATATCACATCTAGCCCTTTCACATGGAAATAAGATTTAGCACGAAGCTGTGTCTTTTCATTGGTGAATCTGTATGAGGACCCCTCTAATAATATCCTTAAAGAGATGTTCCACTTCTTTAAACAACATTTCCTGAATTGGCCCTGACCCCATAAAGGGCCAAAAATGTGATTACTTAATATCCAAGGAAGCAACATATGTAACTAAAAACTGTCTAGGCTAATCAACTACAGCCAAGGTCAGTGCCAAACCAGGAAAACATGTTAAAAAGATGGAACATCCTTTATACATTGTCTAAATCTGTATATCTTGACAATAAAGGTCATGGATATCTTACAACTCAGAACATCAAACCTTCTATAGAAAGCCATTGAACAAAAGGCAACATTGCAAATAGATGGGCGGCCCAAAAGTGGCCCGACACAAGGCCTTTTCCGGTTATTAGTTTTTCAAAGGCTTGATTTGATTGATTTGTCATTTGCAACAGAGAGTTTGGCCACGGGGCTGTGGATAATCCAATTTATCGCTTTGCCATTTATTACACATTTCTGTGGCTTTTGGGTCCAATGTCACATCGATTCTTTGATTGCTTGCTTAGCTGGGTCCTAACGAGCTGCTGTTTGAATCACTGCATAATCGCTGCCTCTCTGACTGCTTGTCATTAAAAACAGGGCATACCTCACCAGACACTTCTGTTGAAGCACACAATTAAGAACATAACACATGCAGTGGTGTGTTATAATGCTCTAACTGAAAGATACTTCTCTCATAGAATGGCCACATGTTGGAACAGATTGCCGTTTCTGGTGACAAGCAGGTGTTGGCATCATATTTAAATCTGTTATGAATCATGGAGAAGTAAAACATTTGAGCCTTGACAGTCTAGACTAGCAGTTTTCTTTACTGACTAAAGTTTTCAGAAGGTTATGTCATTAGGTTCTGTATGAATGCTGTCATAAGCTGTCTTGTTTTTTTATAAACAATTTTATAACAGATTACAACACTATGTAGATTTAACATTTTGTCAATGCATTGACACATCACAATGAGCTGACCTATATACTTTGGGGACAACAGATCGGTGGATAGGCCAATGATGGAACAGATTAATGGGATAGGCACACCAAAGGACATACGGGAGAGCAAATAGCAACAGGTGAAGGTTAATGCCCACCTCTGGATCGACCTGCCTGCTGTCTTGGTGACATTTATCAAGTCCTAGACAGGGCTCAGGGAAACAATGTTTGTGTTTATGAATCAGATGAATGAACAAATATTGGAGAAACACAAAACCAAGAGATTTAATGACAATCAAGTGCAATTTGTGTTTTCATGCCCTGCAGACTTACTTCAAAGATCTGGAGGATTTATAGATTAGTGTTCATCAGGTGTTCTAGATTTTCCAAGTGGGGTTTTCAAGTGTAACGTCTGCACAAGTTTGAAAATCCATATGGTTTCTCAGAAGTTGTGCAAGCACACAAGTAGTTGAAGCAGATTAACGATCAGACCTTGTAACATTGTATGTCATTTTTAATTTTAACATTGGATAGTCTGTAATTAAAGATGCAATATTTACAATAATCAGCCAAATGGCTAGCCCACCACTTGTTTTGGTATTAGGTTGAGAGATGGGGCTAGGGAAATGTGGCCACTCTCAAATTCAGAACTAAATGTGTGTACCTCTACCATTCTCGCTGGCTTACTTCACTTTGGCCTGGGTAATCTGGATAAAAAGACACAGGCAGAGATTATACTGGCAAATAAAATAACACAAAAAAACATGTTTTCAGACAACATTTCTTTAATACAAAGTCAACATATCTACATACACAGTGGTTTTAAACCAATTATTGTTTCAGTTAGAAGTAACAGTTTGAAAGCGATAGCACTCCTCATACAAAGAAAAACTATTTTGCTTGAGTTTGGGTTATTTTGTATTTTTGTTGGCTGTTGTATGTATACGTTCTATTCTTTTGTAGTAATTTTCTCTTTTGTTAATTTTCCCCCTTGGTGGAATATTCCAGTAATTTGGCTGCTGTTGTCAAAAGTCTGGCATCTTTACATGAAGTCAAAGAGTAACACGTTGCACAAGCTTCCAAAGACTTCCATGGTCTTGGTTTTGGCATGGGCCCTTAACTAGTCTTTGAGTTCTGTCCAAAAATGTCCACATTTCAAGATTTTGTTCATATGAAACATGTCAAGATTCCCACTGTTCAAAAGGATGTGCTGGAAATGTGAATTCACAGCAAGTCTTTATTGTTTTGTATTCCTTTCTATTGGTCTTTGCGTTGCACCGCTCCTTTTCATTTAGTCCTGATCCATTCTGCATCCCGTAACAAAACATGGCGAAAAAGAAAAATACATGGTATGGATCTATACAATGGTTAAAATGTGCTAGGAAAAAACCAACAACAATCATATTACATCATGTAATATTTTTAGGGCAGTGGAACCAAGAAGTGTGACCCTTATTGGCTGTGCCATTTAACTATGGTCAGTTGCTATGAAGCAAAGCTCCTTTTGGTCTCCCTGCCAATGGACAGTCTACATCTTGGCTTTGAAGGCAGTTGACAAACTAGCACTTCTACTCTTTGGGAGGTGGGGGGTGGAATATTTGTTTAGGTAAAGAAAGATGGGACATAAGATGGGACTTCAGAGCAGGGAGCAGATTGGAGAAAGAATGTTATAAACGGAGAAAAGTTTTATAAACACCAGGAAATTAGCAGAACCCTATCTTTGTAATTCAGTCTTGATTTGAAGTAAGAGAGCTTGAGGGTCAAATTACACAAATACATATAATCTATATATTTGTTTATTTACAGGTATTATATTCTGGATCATAGTTGATATCTAACAAATGAATGATCACAGTATTTCTGAAAATAAAAATAAAATAAAAAGGAGTAACGAAATGAGAGGGACTTTTCAGACAGAGGGAGATCGTAGCAAATTAAGAGAAAATGGGTAATAATGTCAATTTTCCTAAAACGTTATGCTTTGTAGACCAGTTAATCTACTACTTAAAAAAATAATACTCAAACGAATACTAATGACTACTTGTTAATGATAATAAGAATTTCAACAACAATTAAAAACACCATCTCCTTATCGGCACAGGTCTACCAAGTGGTAGGAATTAAAAAGGGCTGCAGGAGTGGCACTTGACCACACACCTTTCCTCACTGTTTCCAAAGAAACACATTATTTCCCAAGGTTAAGGTTACGGTTACAAAAAACAACAATAAAGAAAAAAAATCCATAATAATTTTACATGAGCTTTTCAAAGTTTATTGGTGGTACAAAAAAAGAAAAAAAGGAAAAAAAAAGAAATTCATACTAGTTTGGATATATCTTTATATTCTGCATTTAAATATATATGTATGTGTGAATGTATGATATATATATATACAGTTAGGTCCATATATATTTGGACAATTTTTGTTATTTTAGCTGTTTACCAAAACATATTCAAGTTACAGTTATATAATATATATAACTTAACTTACAGTTATATAATATATGGGCTTAAAGTGCAGACTCTCAGCTTTAATTTGAGGGTATTCACATCCAAATTGGAGGAAGGGTTTAGGAATTACAGCTCTTTTATATGTAGCCCCCTCTTTTTCAAGGGACCAAAAGTAATTGGACAATTGACTCAAAAGCTGTTTCATGGACAGGTGTGGGCTATTCCTTTGTTATTTCTTGATCAATTAAGCAGGTAAAAGGTCTGAGTTGATTCCAAGTGTGCCATTTGGAAGCTGTTGCTGTGAACGCACATGCGGTCAAAGGAGCTCTCAATGCAAGTGAAACAGGCCATCCTTAGGCTGCAAAAACAAAAAAAAATCCATCAGAGACATAGCGGCAACATTAGGAGTGGCAAAATCAACAGTTTGGTACATTCTGAGAAAAAAAGAACGCACTGGTGAGCTCTGCAACACAAAAAGGCCTGGACGTCCACAGAAGACAACAGTGGTGGATGATCGCAGAATCCTTCACATGGTAAAGAAAAACCCCATCACAACATCTAGCCAAGTGAAGAACACTCTCCAGGAAGTAGGCATATCATTATCCAAGTCTACCATAAAGAGAAGACTTCACAAGAGCAAATACAGAGGGTTCACCACAAGGTGCAAACCATTCATAAGCCTCAAGAATAGAAAGGCCAGATTAGACTTTGCCAAAAAACATCTAAAAAAGCCAGCCCAGTTCTGGAACAGCATTCTTTGGACAGATGAAACTAAGATCAACCTGTACCAGAATGAAGGGAAGAAAAAAGTATGGAGAAGGCTTGGAACTGCTCATGATCCGAAGCATCCCACATAATCTATAAAACATGGTGGAGGCAGTGTGATGGCATGGGCATGCATGGCTTCCAATGGCACTGGGTCACTATGTGACAGAAGACAGAAACAGCCGGATGAATTCTGAAGTGTTTAGGGATATACTGTCCGCTCAGATTCAGCCAAATTCAGCAAAGTTGATTGAACGGCGCTTCACAGTACAGTCAATCACCTGATCTCAACCCGATCAAGCATGCATTTCACTTGCTGAAGACAAAACTAAAGGCAGAAAGACCCACGAACAAACTGAAGACAGCTGCAGTAAAGGCCTGGCAAAGCATCACAAAGGAGGAAACCCAGCATTGGGTTCCAGACTTCAGGCAGTCATTGCCTGCAAAGGATTCTCGACAAAGTATTAAAAATGAACATTTTATTTATGATTATGTTAATTTGTCCAATTACTTTTGAGCCGCTGAAAATGGGGGACTGTGTATAAAAATGGTTGCAATTCCTAAACGTTTCATACGATATTTTTGTTCAACCCCTTGAATTAAAGCTGAAAGTCTGCCCTTCAATTGCATCTCGATAGTTTCATTTCAAATCCATTGTAGTGGCGTACAGAGGCAAAATTATAAAAATTGTGTCACTATCCAAATATTTCCGGACCTAACTGTATATATATATATATATATATATATATATGTATATGTATATATATGTATATATGTATATATATATATATATATATATATATATATATATATATATATATATATATATATATATATATATATATATATATGTATATATATATGTATATATATATATATACACACACACACACACACACACACACACACACACACACACACACACACAAACACATGTTATACTTAACATTTCTACAGTGAAAAAATAGAATGTCTTTTAACATAATATGAACAAATAAGCATTTGTTTTTTGCTGCTAATTTAAAAAATGCAATACAATATCTCTGTTAAAAAACTAAACAAAAACTAAAATAAAAGTCAGCTATGTAAAGTAAAATAACAATAGTCATCATAATACAACATTAATGTTTCATAATGTTACAATAACAATAAGGCTTTTTTGGAAATAAGAAAGACTACACACAGTTCCTTTCATCACTCTGTTAGTGTGCATACCAATCAAACACTCTTCACTGAATCCATTCTAAAAGCATACTCCTGTGTATACCAAAGCACTGACCTCTGAGAAAACAGAAAATTGGGGAATTGAAAGCTTGTTTTTATCAGACAAATGTACATAGTGCGTAGAATCTGCCCTGCTATCATTTGGGGAAAATGTTTAAAGTTTTGTCATGTCATTTGTATTGGTGGATGTCACTTTCACATCACATCCAGCTCCCAACATGGCAGTCTTTTTCCCAGTCATCCACAGAGGTATTTGCTCAAAAGTGGAGCAAAAAGCCAGGGGGCATTATCTGGTTTATCCACCCAGCTACACAGAATGTGAAGGGGAAGTACAGCTCTGTTTTCTACTACCTGTAGGTGACTACACCACTCTCCCGAAGCAAACTTGGGGAATTAATGTCTAGTAAAATTGTGAGTACAGAGGAGGCTGAAGAGAAGAGATTGGGAAATGATAACATGTGAATGCACCTTCAGTCGCAGCCACCTGGGCGCGATCTACTGCCAGACCCGACTCCTTCATCGTCAGTTCCTGTACCAAGAGTCACACTTACAGCATACAAGAGATAAGCAGCATGTTTGGTATTGACAGAAAAACAAAAACGTTAAAATTAATCATAAGACAAAAGTCATAACTGATGACAATGGGTGTTGGTCACTGTACACATTTGCAGAGAGAGCCCACTTGCTGCAATTAGCCATAAGACGCTCATTCCTCATCTGGTGATTCCGTTCTTTCTGAAGACTAAAGCCTATCAGACCTCTCAGTTTAAAATGGCAGACATTGCACCAATAACCCATGACACAAAGTGAGGAGTGATCATAAAAAGTCATGGGGTATGGTTATTACTGTGGACACACAGCTTCTTGCAACAGCAAGCGTTTCCTCAGTTTCCATGGTGACTGAGTGACTGTGGCCGGGCTATGTCCCTATGTCATGTGTAGGTACTGTATAAACATGTCGGGGTTCGTCCTCAAGAGCACCAAAAATGATACGCACCTCAAGTGCTCAAGAAACTGATTGAATTGGCATTTCACAATAAACCACCATTGGCTGTCCCTTTAAGACATCGTCCTCACTTTCTCCGTGGCCGATCCATAACTGTAGCGACTCTTCTTAGCCCTAGGATTTGAAGGGATAGGGCTGCCCTTTAACGATGATGAACACTTGAAAAGTTGGGAGATAGAGTTAAAAACTATGGGCAGTAGAAGTTCACTTGCTAGAGACAGGGGAAGAAAGGCGGGTTGGCGAGGGGGGAGGGGGGTTGGTGCCAAATCTGAGTTGTGTTCTCCTGCCAGTCCTTTTCCGTTGTCTCAGTGTGTTCGTCTCATCCTGGGTGACCAAAGTTTTTTTGGACAATCATCTGTGTAACCACAGGCAACCACAGGTTGGCCATCT
>NC_139660.1:13776452-13893952 GCF_951799395.1 Argentina silus | reverse complement strand
CCTTCCCGTCTGAGGGTACCTTTTCCCATAATAGTGGACATGCATACTGTTTGGTGACAAACAAAAGCAAGAAATGTAGCCTTGAAAGACTCTTATTTTCCACGAACACCAAGAAACTCATTTTGATGGAACCTCATTGCAATACCTCAAGGTGTTAGAGGAATAGATAAAAATACTTTTTAGCTGAATACTACAAGGTTGCAAAAGTTATGACTAAGGTTACCTTGGAAAGAAACCACACAAGGTGATAAAAATGTATCGCGGAGGGCTCATAAAAAGCCAAAATGGCCGGATTTTTTCATGTGCTTTCCCTTTTGCAAATGCCATGCTGCATCCCTGCGTTATTAATTATGAATGAAATGAGCCCATGGCAGTGCAATAGTAGCCTACTGCAGTGGCAGTAAGGAGAGAGAGAAACATGCATCTTGTCTTAAGAGAACACCACGGGATACAGTATAATCCCCTTAACATCAACCTCGAGTCAGGCTGTGGGTTACACACCCACACTGGTGCATAACAGTGAGTCTGAATTGCAGGTTTTGACATGTGTATTATGTCTGTTACACAGTAAGTTTGGGGGCCAGTGTTGGGGTATAATTATACCCCAACACTGGCAGGTACACTGTGTAGGCACACATTGCAGTGTCAGTCTGTCAGACATATTATAAGAGTGTCAACCTTGTGGTAGTCCAACACTACAGTAGTAACATACTATTCACACACAACGTCCACACATAACCACACATAACCACAAAAAACCCCAATTGATATTAACGCAGAATTTAAATATCTCAAGTTGGTAATAAAACATGCATAATAGACATGTGAATAGCATGAAGACTGGGATAACAGTCAGGGGCCTGTACACAAACATGAGGAACCGGCTCCTTACCTGCAGTGGACAGAGATGGGGCCGTCCTGCCCAAACTGCTCCTTGGTTTTGTGCACCTGGCCTATGAAGTCGATGAAGCCCTCTCCTGATTTGGGCACCCCCTGCTCGGGCCAATCAGTGAACTGGAACTGCCGCACTGTCCTGGACTGACCATCCTGAGAGTGGAAGAGAGAGAGAGAGGAGGAGGAGAAGGATGGCGAAAGGGAGGAAGAGGAGATAAACAATGGAGAGAGAGAGAGAGAGAGAGAGAGAGAGAGAGAGAGAGAGAGAGACCGAAGGAGGGAGAAACAAGAAGAGATGTGGGTCAGTAAAAACAACTTTAATCTATGCCTCCATGTCAAAAATGCTCCCATTTCTCCACCATGAGCACCAGACATACCTCCTCCACAGAATCAAACAAACTGTTTCAGAAACATAGACAGACACTGGTTCCTTTCACATACGCTGGAGAACAACTGTTCTGAGGTCAGTGAACAGACTGGGCTGGTCCCCCTATGGTCCCTATGTGTCTGACAGCTCAATAACAACAACTGGCACAACTAAACCTGACCCACACAAACACTCCTCTGGTTTGTCCCCTGACGTCCATTTGACAGCGTTTCATCTTTTCCTCATCCCTCCATCCTTCTCTCTCTCTCCCTATATTGAGCCTGTCGTTTTTGAGGCAGAATGGGTCCCGGTTAAGGGAAATCAATAGCGCAACTGCCATGACAAGCGTCTTCTTCGGGACACCGTGTTAAATAGGATAATCCGAGGGTCTGATCGATGGAGAGACCTGATGGATGAGTGGAGTGAGAGAGGACACAAAAAAACGTCACGCCACCCTCTGCCAGAATGAAAGTAGCAAAGTAGAACTGGAGAATCTTTTAATACTGGCCTGTGAGGACAACTCAGGGTAAGATGATTTTAACCTAAACATGAAATTAGGCTGAACCATCCCTTTAATATACTCTAGAAATCTATTTTATTTTAATCTAGGCAGAAGGGCGGTCAATTACAGTGGCGTCTTAATGTCAGTCGTAAAGGGGATGGGGAAAGGAGGCTATTTATATAGATTTGGAACCATGCTCCTTGTCTTTAGCATTGGCCGAATCAAATGTGATTCTTTGATTTTGCATGTCTTCTCTCCTTGCTTCTTTCTCAAAACACATGGGAGGAGGAGATCCAAAATTTCTCCCCCAGGATCTTCTCCAAAGTGTTTTGAGAAGGAGGTGAGGAGAGAGGACGCAAGGAATCGAGGAAAGGCTTTTGAGAGCCGGCCATAGTACATAGGCCCTCCATAGTACATAGGCACTACATTTATATAGTGTCTTTTGTTTGACAGTGACATATCACAGCCATGAATTTCTTTAATCTCTCTCTCACCATTTCATGGCTTAGTGCATGTTGCCTTTCTTTACCTTTGTTTTTCCTTTTAACCTCATTTGAAAACATTTTGCCTCTCCGCACATGGATTAGAAATCAAAGAGAAAAAGCAAACACAATAAACGAACCGCATAGAGAAAAATAAAATTAACACACAACCTGAGGGGCTGCGCACTGTGTCAAATTGTGTGATTAAATACGTGACTGCTTCACTAGACGAGAGAGCTGAGGCGTGGAGTCTACTTCACACACGCACGCACGCACGCACGCACACACGCACGCACGCACACACACACACAGTATCATTGCGAAACAGTAATGTCCTATTTCGTCAAAATGGAAGTTACGTTGCGATTTACGTGGCGGTTATTAGGCATTCACTTTGAGTGGTTAAGGTAGGGGTTAAGGTTAGGTTTAGGGTTGGGCATTAACTGTGTGTGGTTGGGTTAGGGTTAGGAATAGCTTCAAAGTGGTTAGGGTAAGTGTAAGTTGTCAGGGGAAGGTATTAGCAAATATTAGCAACACAAATTAGCAAACAAATCCACTAAAAGCACTTTTGTCAAAATGGTCCCAAATCAGACTTGAACCTGAGTTCGGATTGCAAGTCTTGGTTATAAGCCCTCCACCACCCCCAACCTCCAACCTACCAAAGCAATCTTTATTTTGTACCATTGCTTTGATGATACAGGGCTACACACACACGCACACGCACACACACACACACAAACCCCCGCACACACACATACTTTTTGACATCAACCCACACACATACACCTTCCTCTCTCACCCCCCTTTCCCTCTATCTCTCTTTCACTCACTCTCTCCTCCCTTTCTCCCTCTCCCTCCCATCTTCCAGTCATCTCTGATTAGCGGCCCTTTTCATTTCTTGGGGAGAGCTTACACGGACGCCCCGGCCTGATTACTAGAGTGGGCCGCTTTGATGATTCAATCACAATTAAAGACAGGCAAGACCCAATGCTGCTGCCTTCACTGTGCTTCACCTTTCCCAGGCACTCTTCGCTGTGGGTGTGTGTGTGTGTGTTTGTGTGTTGTGTGTGTGTGGAGAGAGAGAGAGAGAGAGAGAGAGAGAGAGAGAGAGAGAGAGAGAGAGAGAGAGAAAGTGAGAAAGTGTATGTGGGTGAGAGTGTGAGTATGTATTTGTGTGTGTGTGTGTGTGTGTGTGTGTGTGTGGTGATGGAGCACCAGCTTAAGCAGCATTTATGTCTAATCTCCCTACAGGGACTAGTAGGGGGATGAGGGCTAGGGTTGTGTAATGTGGTGTTTTAAGACCAACATCAGTGTTTCTAACTAGCCATGCTGCTCAAGCAATCATTTAAAATGTCCGCCGTTTTAAGGTAGAGAGTGAGTGGGCTGTAGTTATTGCTACAGTGGTCGCAAAATGGCCGCCAATAGAATACTGTAGGCGGTAACCCCTTTATTTTACAGCCTAATATTAAGCAGGAAAGTACAAGAAAGTACTGGGTAAAAGCATTATTACATAATAATTGGATATTACTTATGCTGGCTGTTTCTTTTAGATTCACTGACTCAAGTACCACTATGCACAATTTAGTACTAGGTAGTTACCAATTCTGTTGATTTTATTGAGGTACACACCAGAAAGAACCCTTGTTACCACATAGTTACTTCATAAATACTGGGTAAATACACACTGAAATTGGGCTGTAAAAAAAAGGGTTAGCCTGTAGGCCTAGGTGGTAGACTGGGTAATTAATAATCAGGTAGGCTTGAGACAAAATCAGCTAGTTTATTGTTATTGTTTATTGTTTAGTCATTTAACAGGGGAAAGTAGGCTCAATATCTAACAATGAATACCAGCATCACACTCACCCTGGCATCTGTGACCTTGAACTCTCTGAGGATGTACTGGGGCATGTTGTATTCAGCCATGGGGTCCACCACAAAGTACTGGTACCGGGCTGAACGCTCCGCTGGCCAGTACTGATGACACTTTTCCTGTAGAGACACAGAGGGAGGGACATTTACCTTTGGAATAGTATTGAGGATTACAGAGCTGTTACATTGAGAGAATAATGTATTTATGTGTGTGTGTGTGTGTGTGTGTGTGTGTGTGTGTGTGTGTGAGAGAGAGAGAGAGAGAAAGGGTGAGGGATAGAGTCTGATAGAGAAAGAGAGACTGTGTGTGTGTGTGTATATGTGTGTGTGTGTGTGTGTTTGTGTACAGTTTGAGTGTATGAAGCGTGTGTCTCCTACCCTGCCCATCTCTCGAAGTTTGGTCAGCATGACTACGATGGTGGAGTTGTTCTCCCACATCATCCTCCAGAAGTCCTCTGTGGTCTCCGCTAACGGACCCTGCGTGGCAATGTAGGCCTTCTGTTGCCTGGCAACGCACACACACACACACGACCCAAGGATTCAGGTTAGGCACACTGGTGGGCAAGTCTGATGTTTAATCAAAGTTTAATCAAAACATAGCAGGATTCTTGCTGAGTTCATATGGCTATTTTGATAAATGGTCAAACACACACACATCCACCCCTACACACTCCTCCTTTCACATTCCCCCTCCATCACACACACACACACACACACACACACACACACACACACACACACACACGCACGCACACAAGCACACACACTCCCAGTCTACCTGTATCCATCTATGAAGCTGGCGTTGATGTAGTCAGAGCCCTCCAGGCCTCTGATGGGCTGAAGACACACGCGGGTGGTCTCGTAGGGCATGATGTTGACAAGGCGGTTCTTAAACTTGTTGCAGGGCAGGTTGGCACTTATGAACCTAGACGTGTGGGCTTTGGAGTTGGCCAGGCGCTGGGAGAGGAGAAGACAGGGAGGGAGGGAGGGAGGGAGGGAGGGAGGGAGGGGGAGAGGGGTAGGGAGGGAGAGGAAGGGAGAGGGAGAGGAAAGGAGAAAGAGAGGTAGAAGAGGAGAGGGAGAAGGCGAGGAGGGGGAAGGAGGGAGAAAGAGAGGGAGTGGGGAAAGAGGGAGAGAGAGAGGATATTAATAACTGAATGTAATAAAGTGCAGTAATCTTATCTTATCAGAGAGAGACAGTACTGATGATGGGTGAAGCACCTTAAACTACAGACACATCTTTTTGATCAATGATGAATCCATTCAAAATGAAGCAATTAAAGAATGCTTTCTTTATTCTCCACTTACTAATATTTGGTTTCACTGTGTATTTCGGTGTGCGGCTTGTGGGGTGATATGAGGTAAGATACTGTGACTAAAAGCAGTAAAAAGCTATTAGGTCTCTACAAGGCAGCAAACCCTAAATCTCCTTGCAAAAAGTGGGTCACTTGTGTCTTTGATAATGGAAATCTGGTTGTGCACACATACGCACACACAAACACGCACACGGTGATGATCCAATTGAGAGCCTGTATTGTGAAATTATCATCAAAGCGACCACCATAGCCGTTAGTGGGTCAGCTTGTCTGACTGTATCGTCTCCTCTCTCACTGTGAGTGTGTGTATGTGTGTGTCCAGGCATACTGTATCCACCCCTCCCCCTTCCTCTCTTTCCTCACTCGTTTGACCTTGATGTCTGCCATGTGACAACTATCCCTTTCAGACAGTCTGTCTCTCTATACCTTGGTTCCCCGTTCCTTTCCTCTGTGTCCTATGCCCCCCCTCTCTCTCAGTGCCAAAAGCTCAGTCTGTCATTGGCCAGTTGGAGTTGGGCCAACCCTCCCCTCCCCTCCCCTCCCCTCCTCTCCTGTCCTCCCTTTGATCCTCCTTTCACAGAGGCACCTGGAAGGGCATGAGACGAGCTGGCAGTGCTAAAGAGACCCAGAGCTATACTACACCACTGGAGGGCTAGGAAACCAGTCCAATCTGGCAACCAATCCTTCTCTTCCTCCCTCAGGGCAGAGATTCAACCTAGGAAAAACTCTTGTCACTGGCACCACCTTGGCCTGCCATTTTACATTTTTTCCCCTCCACTTTCATGCCCTTTTCATTGCCAGGTAAAGGGAACATCTCATATGATTGCTGAATTCCAAATCGACCCCTTGCCACTACTCCCTATGGCACTGCTGTAGATCTGAGAAGACTGGCTTGGTGTAAGGGTGTAAGCAACATGGCATTCCACCAAGCCAATCAGAAGAGGAAAAGATGTAGCTAGGGGACTGGGAGGGGGTTGATGAAGGCAGGTGAAGCCTACAGGGCAAGAGTTGATTTGACACTCCTCCCCCCTTCTCGCTCAGCATTCTACCTGGAGTGAAATACATAGATTTGAAATACAGGGAAGGGTGTTGGGGGCTACAGTAGGTGTCCATTTGGAATTCAGCAGTGGTCTCAATTATCTACAGTAGCACTGAATGAGCTTGGTCTACACTACTGAAGCAAATGCTTAACATAATCTTCCAAAAACACTGCACTTGCTTAGTTTTCCTCTAGGAATCATAAGAGGCCATGTGGATGTTTTGAGTCAGAGAACCCATCTCCTGCTGTCCTGTCCCTATGGTACAGTATACTCTAGATTCCATTCACTACCTCAGCATCGGCCTCAGAAACATACAGTCATCTCTTTGTGTTCATTAGCGAGATGGCCCTCCTGCTTGCCCTCCCATCCACCTCCATTTGTCACAATCAACTATTAATTACCGTTCCCGTGAGTCGCTCACGTTCTTGCTGCAGTGGCCATTATTAATCCCAACTCAACTTCACTGCCTTAGTATTATAACTGTTACAGATGGCATTGTATTAGAGATTCTATCACTGTTTGCTGCAGCAACATGTCTCCCTAAGATCATCATTATTGTTTCTTTGCACAGTGAGATGATAAATAGCGGCGAACGTGTTACAATTGATTTTGAGGTGAGATATGGGGGGTGAACATGTGTAATTCAAGGTCGAGTGATTTTCTGGAAGGGGACAAAGTTTGGATCGTCGATCTCTGTGTTTGGCCACGGTGCTCCTTAAAACACACTCTTTGGGCTCCAATCTTAGCAGATATGAAGCATCGTCCCTGTCATACCCTTCTTTGTTATGTTTCAACAATCACATTCAGCTTTTTTCAGAAAATCCTTCATTCTGAGTCAAAGCTCTGATGACAAAACCCTTCCTAACTTCCTAACCTATTATTTCAAATCCTCAGAATGAAATGAATACACACGGTGTACGGCTTAAATATTCCATTCCTAGCTTCTGCAGGACAATAATAATTTCAGTTATGAGAGGCAGAATGATTGGATAATTGAAGTTGAGGCTCAAGTGGACAAAACATAATTGCTTTCTATTCCGTCTGAGCACAGCATAAGAATTGACAAATACTTGTAATTTAAATGATGCAATTTCAATTAGAACTGTTGTGGTACCTCATGAGGCTCATAGTTATCATGGTTGTTTCAGAGAAATCTATTAATATTAACTCAATGTTTTTGCATCTCAATATGCTTTATGTTTTCGTGGTGTCATCTCTAGCTCCATGCTACTGTATCATGATCAACCTCCATTTTGTGTCGTTCCCCTTCACAGTTTCCCTGCGGTCTACCTTGAACTCCAGCTCCATGCCAGTGACATGCTCGCCGTTCTCCACCTGGGCCAGTTTTTGAATGTAGGAGTAGAGACTCCTTGCCGCCACCTCTGTGTTCCCGCAGGCCACCGCCTCCAGCAGCGCGTCATGAATGAAGCTGTACTGGTCCTCCGTCTGCACCATATAGTTCCGCTGCGAGCGCATCAGAGTCACATGGCCATAGATGTCCACCGTCTTCTCATGCTTGATGCGCTCCAGCATGGCGTCGATTACAATGAAGCAGCCCGTTCGTCCCACACCCGCACTGATGGAGAGAGAGAGAGAGGGAGAGAGTGTGAGAGAGAGTGACGTGGCAAAGTAAAGAATTTCCCTCTCCTTTCCATCACAAATAAAGTGACTCAGAGCTCCTGCAGTCTACCGTTAACACACTGAAGGGCTTCACTTTACACGCCCCTCTACTCTATTCTACCAGCACTGGCTGGTTGACTGGATCTATGCACTGAATCGTAAACACACGCATGCACGAACGCACGCACACCGCCTTTGTTTGTGATCCTTTTTTGGCTAAAAGGAAACAAACAAAATACAAAACAAACAAATGCATATCAAATTACATTGCAGGTACAGTATAGAGGGTTTCAGTTGGCACCTGCCTGGTTGAACTCAGAGTCTAAATCACTTGACACTGTAGATAATGCTATTATGTGAAGTAAATTACAGTCTTATGGTGTCAATGGTGTTGAATTGCAATGGTTTAGTAGCTATCTGTCTGACCGTAAACAGTTTGTCTCCTGGAATGGGACAGAATCCAAATCTTTTCGATTTATATGAATGACCTGTATCTTGTATCCAAAGCTGTATTCTTTCTACTATTTGCTGATGACACCAATATTTTTTATCAGATACAGATGGTTAGAATTTAATCACCAAAATTATGTAAAGTTGATTGCTGGTTTAAAGCCAACAAACTCTCACTCAATACTAAAAATAGCATTTATTGTCAGTTACACAGATACAGAGACTCCTTACATGACTTTTGCTCAGTGTACATTTTTATGAGGACATTTTTATGTCAAATAATATTCTAACCTGTGTACCTTTCACCAAATTTCTAGGCATACTCAATGAAAATTTAGTGGAAAATCACACATCTCTGATCTCCAACAAAATTGCTAGGAATATTGGTATGATCAGAATATCTTCTACCTAGAAAAATGATTGTAAATTTGTACTACACTATGATATGTCCATTTATTTCATGCTGTTACATTGTTTGGGGCAGCACTCACAAGAGCTATCTAAATCATCTTTTCATGTTGCAGAGCATTTTGTAAGGATGGCAACCTTTTCTGATCTCCTCACTAGCTCACACCCTTTGTTTTACAGTCTAAATATTCTTAGCATCTATGATGTCAACAAATTACAGATATGCCAATTTCAAAAGGAATCTTCGACCTATCAGCTTTTACAACATATTTCAGTTCAACAAACAAGTTCACAATTACCCCACAAGATCCTCTAATCTCCATACTGCCTATTTCAGAACTAGTAAAGGTCAATTCTCAATGCGTTACAGACGTCAGCACTTGTATTTGCCAATTTAAAAAACCCCATAAAGAAATATCTCTTGGACCAACTGTCTTAATATTCCTTTTCAATTGATGTCTTTCATTCATCAATTCATTTAATTAACATTTTTTGTTTTCATTAACATTTTTAACTTCTGTCTCACAATGCACATTTTAGACTAGCCAATAGTAACATAAAGTTTTTTTTAAATTTTATTATTAATATTATATACATTTTCTATTTTATTTTTTCTTATTATTCTATTACTTCTTATGTGAGGCTTCTCGACAAGCCCTACCGGGTTTCTTAATCTCCCCTGCACAATTTGCCTTTTTGTTTTCATTTTGTCTTTCATTTGTTATTGTGTGTGCAAATCCTAAATAAAAAACTAAATAAAAAAACTAAAAATACAATAGCTTGTGTGTGTGGGTGCAGAGAATGTAGAATGCTAATATAGATATTGGAATATAGCCTCAGTACTAACCTGCAGTGAGCGATGATGGGGCCTGCGTCAGGGGGGTTGCAGGTCTTGACTCTGCGGAGGAAGGCCAGGAATGGGGTGGGGTACTCAGGGACCCCGTGGTCAGGCCATGCCGTGAACTGGAACTGACGGACCTCCCGCTTCTCACTGGAGCCGTTCTGGAGAGGGTGAGAGAGAGTCAAACATGACCTCTGTGTGTGTGTTTGTGTGTGTGTGTGTGTGTGTGTGTGTGTGTGTGTGAGTGTGGATGGCCATATGGATATGCCTCATGTAACCTGGGCAAGTAGGACAATCTGGTTTACAATAAGAGTAAGACAAATTGAACTGACTCAAAGCCACCGATTTAAAGCATGTTTCTGATGACTACTAGAAAGAGTTATGTGAAATCACCTATCTAATAGCATGTCACCAACACACCTGAATGTGAGGTCATGTGAAGTCCTTGGTATCTCTATCTAGCACTCACATCTGTTACCTGGGTGACATGTCCATGATGCGCCAACCGCATTAGAGGACACACGGTTTGTACCATCAAAATGTCCACAAGGACGCATTTCAAAGCTGCGGCAGAGAAGAAATGTTTTCTCATGGCGAAAAAAAATCCCTCTCATCGCTCCTGCCCTCTACTTTTTATTTCTTCCTGGAAGCTCTTTAAAGGAAGCGTTTGCATTTCAATGCAGTGTTTCTGCTTTCCTGACAGAGTTTTTTGCTGAATAAATGAATAAATAAGCGAGGTAATTAAAAGCAAACTGACCTAGATTCCGTTATTTTTTTGGCCATTCCCTGGCTTTGTGTGTTCCGCAGTGGAGGCGCTTGGCGGGGATTTATCACTTTAGAAGGTTCCATGTCACTGCAGGATATGCATACATATGGATGTCTTCCTTTGGCTGCTTTGTAACTGTGTGTGTGTGTGTGTGTGTGTGTGTGTGTCTTTTATTGCCTCTTTTCTAGAAAAGCACAATGATGAACCGCACCAGTACAGAAATAAGGTGAGAGGGAGAGATGGGTGAAGGAAGGGTAAAATACAGGGAAGAAATGAGAGAGAAAGTGGGAAGATGTGTGAATTTCAACCACCTAACCCAAAATCACTTAACACTACCTAGCTTAACCTTGTAGTTCTACTACATCAGAACAGAGCATGTTTGCATGTTCAGCTCTAGCCTCCACTGTCCTCCATGTAACAGTACCAACATGATCTAAAAGGGAGCACTTAACACAGTCCTATCTGTTTAAAAAGACATTTCTGTGGAGACGTCTGATCCTTACAACTCCCTCCTCCCTAATCTTCCCTCCACATCCCCTCATGTCTCGTTCTCCACACTTACATGTTTGCTTGACCGCCAAGCATCGGAGGGTGGGTGTATGTGGTGGGGGGGATAAGCCGCAGTCTGCCAATTATATATGTAGCTTTTTCTTCGGCTCACTTTAGCTAAGTGCTTCTCTTTGGCAGACGTGCATTAAAAGATGATGGATGAAAAACGAGAGAGGGAAAGGGAGGAGGTTTGGCCTTGAGGGAGGGGTTGAGATGGGATGAGTAGGATGAGGAACAATCATTTCAAGAGAGAAAGAGAGAGAGAGAGAGAGAGAGAGAGAGACAGAGAGAGAGAGAAAATGAGAGAGAGAAAGTGAGAGAGAGAACGGCAAAGTAAAGAATTTCCCTCTCCTTTCCATCCTCCACCTATTCTCTACCACCTCTGGTTTGTTTACATGTTGGATGAGGAGAATGTTGTGTAGAGTGCTGCTGGCCTGGAGATCGCTCTCTGTGAGTTATTGTCAGTTACAGAAACAGAGACTCCTGAAGGAGGTTTCACTCCAGAGGGGCAACAAGGCAAGGCTACACATATAACAAGCACATTACATCTAAATTGCTTTCAGTCCAGTTCTTATTCCTTGCTAAGCATTATTTACAAATCGGATTCCTCTTCAGCCATGAGGACCAGAAGGAGGCAATGCACTACACATGATGTGATGTGCAGTCATATCGATAATGTGGAGAGGTAACATCGGTGAGCTCGTTTTCTAGTGTAATATTGTATGAAGCAGGGGTCGCATTAGTATTCAAAAGTCTGTATTTTCAAAACGCAGACCCCCTAAAAGCATTTTGATAGATTTCACCTGCTTCCTAATTTAACAAACATTTAGCAAGCTACTGAGAATTGGTGAGACAAACTTTTCCCTGCGGGCCACGGCAATTCGTGCGTGCATATGCAAAAACCTGTTTTTCTCAATATCACTGTATACTCCAATTAAAATGAGGGTCAACGCTACATTTTGGGTGTTGGAACATAATATTGGTATTGCTAAAGCACTGAGATCATCCTCTTTTCAACAGTGGCCTTTATACAATGTATTTCGAGACAGCCTCAGACAAGCAGGGAGAGAGTGTGGTTTGGAGGATGCAGGAGGCCTTTCATACAATCACAATGAACCTATTTAAATATAAAAAGTTGGAACTTGAAATTGAACGTCATGGTCAACACATCCGCATTTTCAGAATGCATTTTATTTTTGTGTTTAATCTTTTTTCTGCGTGAAAACGAAATGAGATATGTTTTGTCAGTATGTAGGGTAAGATGGTGTCTATAGAATGGTGTGTTACAGTATGTAAAGGTGAAGTGTAGTGTGTGCAGTGTGTGATGAGTACCTTGTGCAGGGAGAAGGTGCGCACACAGAAGGTAGCCAGCTCTATGGTGTCCAAAAGTGTCACCTGAGTCATCCCATAGGTCTCTGTGCCCCGACTGGGCCAATACTGGTCACACTTGATCTGAGAAGAGAGAACAGGGGAAGTTATTGCACAGATATAAACACACACACCCATACACATGCACGCACATAAACAAATCCCATTAACCCCATTAGTTCACCAGCTCTTTAAAAGAAAACACCTTGTGGGCTCTGGTTCAGTGAACACGTAAGGGCTGCTAAGCAGCACACTCCAGGTGGAATACAACAAGAGAACAGGGAAGGAGTGCCAAATCCACTCATGCTCGGCAGGCTTCACCTGCAATCATCAACCTTCTCCCCTACCGTCTTCAAGAATCCCCCAGATGTCTTTCCGCTTCCCCTCAGCAACAATGATCAATCCAGAAGGGGTAAATGTTTCCCTTCCAACAAAGCTACAGCAGTGTATCTAAGAACCCATCCCCAAACCCTTACCCAATACTCTATACAACCTAATGAAGATTCATTCAATATGGAGTGTAGTGGGCCTACCCCCCACTAGCCCCTGATGCGATGTGACAGTTAGTGAGGGAAACTCGTCACTCTAACGCTCTCCTTGAGTTTGCAGTCAACACTCACAGCCCGTTAACCCTGATCACATGTGACAGGGGCGGAACACACACGATGGAGGGATAGGTAAACAAATAAAAAGGCAGGGGTAGAAAAGGATGAACCAAGACACCTAGGGTAAGAAAGCGGATGCTGGCTTATAATTTGGTTTCTGTGGTGGATTACCTGACACTCTCTATACTCTGATTGGGTGAATCACCACCAGTCTTTATAAATTAACAACATTGTACTACTGTGATATATTTTAAAACATTCCCTGTATCTCTCTTAAACTACTTTTTCAACACAACTAATGAGCACACCTGCCTAGCAAGAAAATCAGTGGGCCAAGCACGGTACCCAGGGGGTACACTAGAACCAGTTCTATGTTGCTCACCCGAGACTTCTCCTCCAGTCTAGTCATCATGACCACAGTGGCAGCCCTCTGCTCCCACACCATCCTCCAGAAGTCCCCGAACGTCTCAGGCAGAGGACCCTGGGTGGCGATGTAGGCATTCTGCTTCCTGTAGCCGTCTATGTAGTTGGCGTTGATATAGTCGCTGCCGGTGATACCTAGAAAGGAATATAACCAGAGAAATTGAGAGCTGGAACATGAGGAGGGTTGGTTGCAGGCCAAACAGCCATTTTGTGTGACTCACAAAAGAATTGTCAGTCTTCCCCATGTGTTTACTGCTCAAAGTCGGACTTACTGAGGTCACCATGCTCGAGGACCCCATATCATCATTTTGTCCATTCTAATCATTCCATTTCTATGACTGGTACAGGCACAGCTGAGCTAAATACAGAGCTTAATCTTGGTTTCTTTCCCAGGGAAGACCTTTGAACCCTGAATGTTCTGGTACAGTATGCAGAATGTCTCATACTGTCTCATGAGAATATCAGTGAGAATCTCTTTTGATAGAAACACAATCCAACAGGACTGAAAACCACTTACACAGAGTGTGAGTTCATTCTCTACTTCCCCTTCCTTTGTGTCTTTCCTCTCTCTCTTTCTATCTTTCTTCCTCTATTGTCTTAGCTACTACATTTGTATTTGTCACTCTTTCCTTTTATGTTCTCTCTCTCTCTTACTGTGTCTCTCTGTCCTGTCTAGTTTTGGGTGGCTGTGTTGTGCTGTGTTGTGCTGTGGGTCTGATTTAGTGTTGACGCCAGAGTGTGCTGTAAGATGGAGGAGCGTGGGCCTGTGAGTAAATCAGTGACCAGAGGCGAAAGTGGCCCTCTCTCTGCCATCCCTCTCGGCCGCCACCATGGCCTGTCACACACAGTCCCCACTAAATTTCCCCTAAAGTAGCCCTCCTTCATGCTGGGTGTGTGTGTGTGTGTGTGTGTGTGTGTGTGTGTGTGTGTGTGTGTAAAATAAACTCCTCTTTGTGTGTGTGTCCAAGTCAAATATGGCCCCTATGTATGTGTGTGTGTGTGTGTGTGTGTGTGTGTGTGTGTGTGCGTGTGTGTGTGTGTCCTCGTGTCCAGCCTAAAAAGCCTGACATCTTTGAATCCACCCTTTCCACTATACATTATTTTCTATTTTTGGTATACTATCATATTCAATACATATTTAATTTTTCATGTAAAATGGGTGCTTTGAAGCTGTGCTGTGTTGCTGTGCAATTTTATCTATCTATCTATCTATCTATCTATCTATCTATCTATCTATCTATCTATCTATGTCAAGACAAGGTATTCTGTGTAGCTGTATATAACACTATACTATGAGCGTAACAATAACGTTTAGTAGAATGTAACATTCCCTTCTTTATTTGACTCATAACCCACCACTTAATAAAAGACTATGCCTCAAGAGATGCACTGGGCTGTAACTATGTTCAAGTTACAGTCACGTTTCTTGACTGACGTTTTCTCACTTTAGCGATAAACAATGAAACACTCGACTGGGCTAATTTAAGAGCAGAGACGTGACAAAGAGAGAGGCAACAACCGGGGGGGAGAGAGAAAGGCAAACATCATTAAAAAGGATTCCACGTCGCACAATGCGATTGTGGCGCTTTGGCTTTAGTCATAGTTAAGTGAACAGAGAATGGCTGCGTGCATGAATTGTTCTACTGCTGCGACTAATGGCAAAATCACTGCACTGTAAAATGGAAATTTCAGACTTGATTAATTTATGTATTTATGGACGCTTTTTGCCTAGGATGATTTTGTTATGCATGTTGTCGCAGTCGCAAATTGGGACTATTGCGAGCCCCATCAAAATCAAGTCGGAATAGAAAAGAGTAGAAAAAAACAGAAATGTTGAATCTGAGGTTTGGCTGTGTAGAGGGTCTTAAGAGCCCCTCTAGCAATGCCAAGTGTATGGAAAGTGTCAGTGTTGAAGGGTGACTTCCTCTGACAATGTCGCTTAAGATTTAGTAGGGAACACAAACTTAGGGAATACAGACTTTTTCTGCTGTGTTTAAAAGTTCTATTTCAACCGTAATGGAGTAGTCGTGTATAAAGATCAAATGAGATGAGACCAAATGGAATTGTGCATTCAGTTGGCTTAAAACCCTAGTTAGCAGGAATGGATAAACAGCTATGGGGCTTTGAGGTCCCAATTGGGGGGTAGAATTGAGCAAAACCCTGTGAAAGGCTGTAGAATTACCTTCGATTGGAGCAAGTATGACACGAGAGTGATCATAGGCGATGACGTTGGCGTAGCGATTTTTGGGTTTGTTCACTTCCAGGTTGGAATGTTCCCAGGTGAACTGCTGGCCAGGATCGATGGACTGTGGGGGCAAGCACACACAGACACACAGACACACACAGACACACACAGACACACACAAAATTAGGCACGCTCAAAAGGGAGAGAGAAAGAGAGAGAGCAACAAAGAGAAAGAGTGAAAGGGAAAAAGAAAGAGCGAGAGAGTGAGAGAGAGAGAGAGCACAAAGAGAGAGAGGAAGAGAGAAAATAAGAGAATTAAACAAGGAAAACACTGTATCATTAGAAGCTGCTTGGTGCCCATTTGAAATATTGAAGCCTGTGCAGGTTGTTTTATCAAGATCATTAATGTAGACAGTGCATAATGGCAATACAAATATTGATAAAGGTGGCAGATCTTCCCTTAGGGAGACCAGGGGGAAGCAGAGCCTAGGCCCAGACGCTAGCAAGATAAATGCAGCTGCGCTCAGAATATGAGAATTCCGGATAAATATTCTATTCCCTTGTCAGGGTAATTTAGTATTCCATTATGATTTGGCGTTTGCTCCGAGGCGCTGGCTCTCTCTTGAAAGATGTTTTCAGTTAGGGCCCCGGCGTAGGGGAACAATAGATTGGGGCTAAATAAAGTCCAAATGGGAGCCTGATGTAAAAGTTTATCCGCAATCATTACACTGAAATAACAGCCGAACGACACCCGGATCCTCTTCAAATAGTATCTGTCTCTCTCTCTCTCTCTCCCCCACTCTCCCTCCATTTTTATCTCTCTACGGTCTCCCTGGAGGCTAACTGGGGCTGTGTGTGTAATGGCTCTCTCATGTAGGCATGAGTGTGTGTGTTTGTATGTGAGTGAGTGCTCTAGTCTCTACTCTAGCACAACTCCCTCCTTCCCAACTCTGACTGAAAGGTGTTGCAGAAGGATGAGTGACAGCTCCCATCAAGAGGGGTGGAGTTTTATGGGAAAGGGGTTGCTTAGTGCTGACAGTAGATGGATTATAAACTCTATGCCCACGGTATACAATGATGATGCTGACCCTATGAACAAGTCTCCTACATTGCCTTGTTTCCGACCATACAGCAGGCCACCCTGTTGTTCTCTCTCTGCCTACAATAATCTGCCCCACTCCCTACAGCTCCAGCACAGCAGCAACCCTGATCATTAACCAAGCTCCCCTTTCTTCCTTCTCTCCACTCTTCCTTCCCTCTCTCCTCCTCTCCTCCCCCCCATCCCGCCCAGCTAAAAACCAATCACTCAGAGCCCTGAAGAGCTCCGCTTGGCAAGCCAAGGCACCCAGATGAGCACCCATTCATCAAGAAAATAACAAAATTAAAATTACACTTCTCCCATTTAATTTGGTCATTTATTTTTCTGGAAGCGAAAGAGAGAGGGGGAGAGACAGAAAAGAAGGGTGAGAGAGGAGTGCATAGTAAAAAAAAAATCCAAGCCAAGTAATTACAACTTCTCGTTGTGCCGGGGAGTGAACTTTGGCAACAAGTCTCTGGCCCTAAACATGCAGACTCAATACTCCACTACGTTTCAGTGTGAAGTGATGTCGATTTGGTACACAGCCCATCCTAGATTTATGCATAATAGACAAGGAAGACGTAGTGTATCACTATGAACAGTCATTATCCTAACATCCACCACCAGCGGGGCTTAGCAGAAGCTCTCCTGTTGCTGGCACCCAGTGCCCACGTCCTCCTGGTGTTTCTCAGATGCCATTGGGCGCTGGCTGTGATTTAGGGGGCAGCGAGGAGAGGATATTGCTGTATGCAAAAGACGGGCTGATTCAGCGATCCTGATTTCTAATCAGCGGCGGCTTCATTTATAACCTCCAGGCACTCAGGGCTCAGACAGCTCTGCTCGCCCCCCTACGCCAGTGTGCCTGGTGTACCCAATATCCACAACAGATCAACTGTGTAGCTTCAAGCCTCAAGGTGGGGATTTAATGACCATCAGTCGACTGGTGGTGAGAATGAGCACGTGGCAACAGAACGTGACTTTTGGTGAGATTCTGAAATTGCAACTGTCTACAACAAGAAGACAGTTGTATTGCTATAGTGCCATCAACCGCTAGTGGCCAAACAGGCAATGAACACAATGTGAATCAGTCCCATGCCCATGGGACCATATGGGACTCAATTGCCTGTCCCCTTCCACAGATAATACCACCATGCAAGAGTCTACTCACTAGAGAATCTAGAGTTAACCCATTCACCCCTGACCTCAGCCCACTCACCTCGTACTCCTGGGAGAGCTTCAGGTTGTCGTTGGCCTTCAGCAACTCTGTGTGTTCAGCCAGCTCCGCGATGGGGATAGGGGGATGATTCATCATACCTGCTCACCACACGGACGGAGAGAGAGAACCGAGGGAAAGGGGATGGAGGGATAGAGAAAACATTTGTCAATACAGTGGCCGTGGCATTAGTAAGAGGCTTCACCCCTAGAGTTAGAGATGACAGGACAAGGGTTGAGGAGAGGGTAATTATGGGTAAGGGTTTCTGCTTGCGGGGGATGGCAGGGTAGGGGTGGAGTAGTGAGAAAGCCATGGGTGCCAGAACATTCTGGAATTCAAACAGTCCGTATGGATTTGATGGGTGATGTTAGGGACCAGGCCAGAGCTCAACATTCTCATTCTGCACACTCACTATTCCACTTAGCCATAATGCGCACAAGGTAGTCTGCAAATACAGGAAGACCAATGGGTGATTGCTATGGTGTGAATGAAACCCCAGACCAATTATTGTTCAATTCTACAGAGAGATGTGGCTTTTAATAGCTTGGCAACAGAGACAAGGTGACAAATTTCAGTTTCTGACAGCAAAAAATAGTAAACAAAATTACAAACGAAATAACTTTTGACACAAATCATTATTCACTTCTCAGTGCAAAAAAACTAAAGGAACTATAGTTGTTTTATGCTACGGTAAGAAAAAGCGAATGCTGTATCCCAAATTCATCAAAAGCAAGCAGGCAGCCAAACCAATTGAAAGCAAATTTGCGAGTGGGTGTGTAAAATTTGATTGATTGATAGATAGATTGATTTATATAAAAGAGTGGGTTTGATATATGAGATTAATAGGCAGAAGTAGGAGCTGGGAGACTACTACTACCTTGTCCAGGAGCTGGTGTAGTGCAGGTGGAGTACCTCCTGTCAATGCTTGGACCAGGCATCACAAAGAGGACATAGTTCCCAGAGCAAACTGAACTAAAGCAAAGGCAGTGGCCTTTAGCACCTTTACCTTATCCTTTTTAAATTGTAAAAATAAACCATCACCAAATGTAAATAGTGTTGTACTTTTTTTATGTTTATCATTAATTTATTTGTAATACACAACAAACATGTAAATCAGTACATCAATACTGGCTGTAAGGAGAAATTTCTCTGTTTGCTGTTTCTGCTGCTCCTCCTAAGTTTGCAGCTCTTCAATAATCATTTGTATTTTTGCTCGTTTGGCTCCTTTTGCTTAATGACCTGAGGGAGGGTGTGAGGTGTTGGACAAAATGGTCCACTTCATCTCGAGGACTAGGATGCTACCCTTCACCTCCAATCCCACAACCTCATTCTCCTCAAGTTCAAGCAACCTTTTGAAGGTTGGAGGTTGCATACAAACATCCATGCCACTTCCCGAGCTGCAAAATGTACAATACAAAACAAATATATATATTTAAATGTTTTATTATAGGCTACTATTGAATTAACTAATAGAGACCGAACATGTCAAAATTATGATATAGTGTTTAGCTAGGGGTAATTTCTTACCATTGTTTTTGTGTTTTTCCCCCAGACCCACACCCACTTGCCCTCTTCTCCATGGTCATGCAATCCTCTACTGTAAATGTAAAGAAACTGATTCAGACTTCCCACTAATGCAGTTACTATTCTCTCTATCTTTACAGATATCTCGCCTCAGGAAGCTCCCAGCATAGCCTTTTCCTGCATATTGTAGTTGGGCCTATATGCCAAAGTCAACACAGGACTGGTGACATATTGCCATCAGACTTTAGGAGAGGTGGAACATCTGATGCAAAAAGCCATATGTGTTCAGTTGGTTTGTTGTCATTCAAAACAATTGAATTGTAAAATAAATTGGGTGCATGCTCCGCACCGCCGTCAATGAGTTCAAGTTGTTAACCTGCATTTAAAGAACCTTTGCACATCTACAAAGGAAAATAATACAAGATCATTATATCAAACTTGAAAAAACAGTGCCTCATTGTTATCAATTGTTATTGAGGTGGCAGGCAATGCTTAACTGTCTCATGTTGCAATTTCTGGCTAAGGTAACTATCTGATTAAAAAAAGATGGCCCTCCCTTAAGTTTTTAGTGCTTTTCACTACAATTCTGATTAAAAGATCAGAAAAGAAATACCAAGTCGTCTAATGTTCGCAATGACACCCAGAGTACAGTAGTCTACAGGTATATCAAGTAGATATACTAGATGTATACAAGATGTGAACAACAATGGTCCACCCCAAGAGGCCCCATCCTCATTGGACAGGGTTTGAGGGGTCTTAAGGGGTGAGGAGCCCTGGCCTGGGGGTTGTATGGGAAAGGAAGGGAGTCAGGGTGGGAAAGGGCATGAGGGAGTGACAGTGTGAGTGACGCGGTGACGCAATGAGTTGCTCCACTCCAGCCAGCCAGCCAAGGCAAGCAAGCATGACGCTAGCATCAGTCACAGATGTCCTTTTGTCTTTCCGCTGGTTCTCTCAAACAACCAGTAAAAAACTGTAAGATGGACGCCCCTCCTTACACTGCCCCAAAAATGTCAGAAACCTGCAACGTCAGTTGTCAATTCAGTCTCTGCTGCAACCCCCTACCCCCACCCCACTTCCCCAGAAATAGAACCAAGCCTAGTCAGTTGGGGGATTTTATTTATTTTTGCTCCACCATTCAATGTGCTGTAATATTTATCAGCAGTGCTGTGTACACTCGAGCTAATCCATTTAGGAGCATAATGCTGGGCATGTAATGGAATATGGGGCAGTCATACATTGTTTCCTTGTCCCTGGACATAGCCTAGTAATACTTAATGCAGCCATATTTTTAGAAGGGCTTTAGGAGGCCATTTGTGCCTTTGTATATGAAGGTCAATAGTTGCATAAATGTTGACACTCCTACATAAAAAAGTTCTCCAGGCTTAATTGAGCGGGCAAATGGGCATAATCAGATTAACCATCCTCAATTGCCCTTTCAGTTGTAGTTGACTTCCTATGCATGCCAATGGGAGCGCTAGTGTTAGCTTTTGTTGCACTGCTGTCACTCCAATTAGTGATGGTAATTTTTTAACACGAAAGGAACAATGTTAAGGCGTCAATTGCATGGAGATAAACAGACATTTTCACGGATATACGAGACAGAAACTTGCTTGATCGGGACACCGTTCAACACAGAACTTCCTAGGAATGTAGGAATAGGAAAGGTTCTCCAAATGCGCTCTGCGATGATGGAAATCAAAACAGGTTTGATATTTGATTGTGCCCAATACACATTCCACTCATGCCTAACGTCTACGGTGAAGTTGTTAAAAGTGAAAGCCACACTTTGCGATGAAACTTTCGCCTCCTTTTAATGTGAAAGGCTATTGTAAGAATGAATACATTGTATAGTGTGTTTTTTGTGAGGCCAAACAATATAATCTTATCTATAATCCATCAACCCTATAACAAACTGTTATTTTCCATTTAATATGACTTGAATCAATAAACAAAACCCTACAAGGGAATAGCTCTAATACAAGCTCTACTGATACCATATGAATACATTTAGACAAGATCCTAAATTTGTTTGCACAGTGTGGGTATTTACTCAAAGGATATTCGATTTCTAAACTAGGGCTTTTGCACAACCCAATCGCATCATCAGTGTCTGAATGAGCTAACATTGCATGCTACTCCCTATGGCAATGCTTGAAAATGTGTTGTTATTAATCATTTCTGGAGAGTGCGTTTATTGAGATGAACGTAAAAAAGGGAAGAATTCCGCATCTGCAAATTAGCTTGAGTTATCAGTTTATTTTCAGCAAATTCAAAGAGAAAAGGTATCACAAGCTATATGCTAAATATTGGTTGTGTATGCAAATCAGCAGCCTCTCTCTCTCACTCATTTCTCCTTGAAAAAACAAGAGCGTCTTGTTAGAGGGGAGATCAAACAAAGTGTGTGTGTGTGTTCAGTGTTGGTGCAGACTGTGAGTACCCATACACAAATAGTACCTCCAAGTTCCTACATTATCTACAGCCCATAACTGCTTCACCCTTCATCAGTGCAGGACATTGCTACTCTAAGTATCTACGTTTTTGCTTAAGAAATGGAGACTGTAACCTCTGTATGCCCACTGCTGTTTGTGATGGTGTATATCCCAATACATTCCAGATGGGCTGACTGAGGGTCATGTCATGAGTTGGTTTTCATGGAGATTGTTTGGATACTTAAAGACCCTGTGAAGTGTGTTTGTATAGTGTTTTTTTTTGTCTAGGGCATGGCTAAGCACATCTGTTTGTGCATCTACAGTATTTCCCTGCTCATGGTTTAGAAAGCAATACACTTTTCCATCCTTTGCTTAACACACCCAATTTGTATTGTTCTTGGGGACAAACGAGTCAATCGCATCTGATTTGTTTACTTTTCCATATTCTCATTTATACATAGCACAGTGTGGGTATTTACTCAAAGGATATTCGACTTTTAAACTAGGGCTTTGGCACAACCCAATCGCATGCAAAGTCTCTCAAGGACAAGTTGTTGTTATTTTTACCCCCCCCCCCTCTCCCTCGCAGCCTTTTCCTCAAATAGTGAGTCCTCCGTTTCTTTCTTCTCAGCAATCAACAGTGAGATCAATGAACACAGAGAAACAAACTAGCGTCTAATTACAGATTTCCAATCTCCGATCTGCAGTCGATACGCCTGGGAAATAATGATTGTTTTTGATTGCCCCAGCGACTCGGGGGGAGCTTGTTTATATATGTTTATTTACATATAAAAGGAAGACACTCTCAGTGTATCTCTGGGTTTAAAAAAAAAACCACATGCTTTTTTTCTCCTTGTTGCTCCTTTTCAGCAAGAGGGACACGATCAAATGTCGAACCATTGTTTGCCATAGCTTTAATTAATTCTGCTTGTTATCTCTGACTGCAGAAAGGCCCAGTCAGTTCAAGATTGGAATTGGAGCAGTGGTGGTGGTGGTGGTGGTGGGGGGGGGGAGCGTGGGAGGGGAGGGCAAGGGGGAGGTAGAAGACAGAACTCTTGTAAAAACCCATCTCTACATCAGCAGACGTGATTGCAGAGGTTACATAGTGGATTAATGCGCAGCCAAGAGCGAATGTGAATATCGCAACTGAAATCCAACCAAAGTCAAAACAGCCAGGTTACAAAAGAAAAAGAAGTAAATTAGTGCTGGAATTGCAACATGAAAATAATAGATACATGGAAATAAAATTGGGTTTTGTAAATGGGGGGCAGTGCTAGAAAATCAAAAGAGAAGACAAAAGCTAAATGCATAGGAACTAACTTTCATAGTCAAAATCGGCTTCATTTAGAGGACTGCTCAGACCAGAATCTGTGAAGAATAGCAAACATAAAAAAGAAAGAAAAACTAGTTTTAAAAAAATGCTGAAATGCTGAAATAAAAGGCAACTTAAGAATCCTAAAATGGACAAAATGATAGAAGGCCAAGAACCAGACATACAAAGAGGCAAAAATAATCTTGTTATTCTGTCACTTATTCATAACTGCTTACAATGTTACTTTTTGTTATTTTTAAACAGGCATCATGGTCCTCTCCTGTCTTGCATTATTGAGGTCCTTCTCAGAGTGGGGCCTGAGTGTTGGATGTGAAGTCAGACTGTGGCTGTGTCTGATTGCTCATACTGCACACTATTTGGTAGACATTTTCAGTATGCAAGATTGGAAAGTTTTGTAGTTTGCAAAATGTACCAAAATTGAGTATGTATAAAATGCAAGGATGTCATACTAGATTTACCTTTCCATGTAGTATGAATTCACTGCACACTATTCAGGAAGTCCTTTCCATTTTAGTCCCACAATTCAATGGAGCAGGTAACAGAGGCGGGCAGTAGCGAAATTTAACCAATTGAGATAATGCATGCGTTTTCACTAAACAGAATGGCCTAAATAGTATGTAGTATGGTTAGTATACAGTATATACTTTTAGTAATCAGTAGGCAGTATCAACATTCAGACATGGCCAATCTGTCAGTCAGGCAGAGAAAGTAGGGCACACATTTCAGAACACTCTGACCCTCCCACCCACCAGCAAAATCAAAAAGCACAGTGGCTGCTTGAGCTGTTTGTTTGCCACCGCTCTTACCCGATTGAAACTTCGATCTATCAAGCCCCAGCCTCAATGGTCATAATAAACAATGGGTCAGAAGTGTATTTTGTTTTTCTGAGTTTTCATAAACGATAGTAAGAAGGTTGCTACCGTAAGAGAGATTAAATTAAATTAAATTTCTCCCAAAAAAGGAGTGCTGGAACACTCTTTTGTCCAGAGTCGGTGAGAGGCATTGGTAGTGAAAGGTGTGGAAAAGCATCAGCGTATTTCTCTGACAGTCATACAGTCAGGGTTGACGGGCTGGAGCAATTGAAAGTACTTCAAAGTCTGCCCATTGGAGAAGAGAAGATCCATGAGGGTGAGGCAAATGCAGCTATGCCCTGTTAGGTTTGCGCCTGTTCTTCTATTCAGGCAGAGAGTGGGCCATCTGCAGTGAGGGTCCTCACACCTGTCTGTGTGGCCTAGGTGAGGTCAATGAACCTCAGTGCTGCAGCTGCCCAAGAAGAGTGAGATCTCACCAGAGGCAGCTTCAATCAGAGAAAGCAATCAGTTCCAGTAGAGAAAGGAGCAGAGATGTAACAGTACTGTACTATACTGTACATCCTGCAGTAAACAGCACATCAACACAACAGAGGCGGAGCACCTGAGGATATCAACTTCGATCTTCAGCACTGTATACTGTATTCAAGTCCCCAGTGTGAGGTGAGCAATGAGCACTCAGCATTTGATTATACCAAGTGCGCTACTATGGCTCATGCACAAGAGAAAGTGGAGGAAGAAGACGAACAAATGCTCACTAAAGAAGAGGGACAAATGTCCTTTAAACTCTGACCTCCTGAACTCTTGTCTCAACACACACACTGCTAGAGTTGAGAGGTGTGGGTGGGACCAAAGGCCTTTGGAATCATCATCTGTCTGTATCATCAAATTCTCTGATGTGCTACTGTAATCTTACTCAATTACATGAAACGGGACCAGTCGTTAATGAGAGGGGAAGAGTGGGTCGGGGAAGCAGCACGAGTGAAGAGAGATGAAGACGTGTGGCATCCCTCCTCTAATTTCACTGTGACAACGACAATTAAACATGGAGGGGGGTGTACAGATCTCCTGTCTAAAGATGTCGTTCATCACATCGGGGGGTTTTGTGTGAGCGAGTGAATGAGTAAGTGAGTAAGTGTGTGTGTGTGTGTGTGTGTGTGTGTGTGTGTGTGTGTGTGTGTGTGTTTGTGTGTGTGTGCACACCTGCTTTCAGAGAATTGTGGGAAGACAGTTGTTAAAGAGGAAAAAAATATACTGTAGTTCCTTTTACAGTGTGTGTGTGTGTGTGTGTGTGTGTGTGTGTGTGTGTGTGTGTGTGTGTGTGTGTGTGTGTGTGTGAAACTAAAGACCAAGAACACAGGAGATACAGAAAGATATGAAACTGAATGTGGAGCGAGAAGAGAGGTTAAGAGAGGGGACTAATAGCTGAAGGCAGGACGGTTTGGGGGGACGATGACAATAGATATCTACTGAGTTGTGCTTCATTAGCCAGGCGAGTCTGGAAATGAACCCCGAGCACAAATGAAGATAATGACGAGAAGGCGCCAACCAGGACCCCAAAGGATACTGGGAGGCCGTCATGTGACCAAGGCCACTCACTCACACACACACACACACACACACACACACACACACACACACACACACACACACACACACACACACACACACACACACACACACACACACACACACACACAGCCTAGCTTAACATATGAAATATAATATGAAATATATTTCAGTGGTAACCCTAGGCAGGGTCAGTGCACACACATTGAATTTGAGACATTTGCTCCATTGAGTTACTGGAGGGCTCTCCACATGGACTGGAGTATGCTCGTTTGAACAATGACCACTATCAGCTAATGGGAATGTTCCCAAATGCTTGCTGCCCTGCTTAATTGGGCTGAAATGTCTGTTTAAATTAAATTCTCAGAATGAGGAGATAATGATATCTCAGGATTCAAAGGAACTTTGGCAACTGGCGAAAGGAGATGGAAGGGTCACTTAATACGTAGAATGTGTGTGTGTGTGAGAGAGAAAGAGAGACTGTAACAAGGTTTCTCATTCTTCTTGAAGGACTTGTTGAGGGAATGTAGTGGAAAGAAATGAGAATAACATGAGTGGCCATCATGTTCATTTTCTCTGCCATTATAGAGACGCTGCTGAGAGTTGGTACAATGGAGTTTGTGATAAAGGAGTTCAGCCAATGGAACCTGTATGTGTGTGTGTGTGTGTGTGTGTGTGTGTGTGTGTGTCTGTGTGGTTGTAATGAACTCAATGGGCTTTCTGTCAGTCCTCCAGAGAAGAAAGTGGGGGTTTTCCAAACATGAGCCACACCACAACCATGACGTGGGCTCACTAGGCAGCACCGGAGATTAGGTCCTTTTGAAATGTGAGCCTTTTTGATGGACTGGAGATTGGCGACAGGAGACGGATGGTTGATAGACATGGAGAGGAGGAGGAAGGGGGGGAATGAGGAGAGGGAGAGGGAGGAAGAGAGGGGGTGTGAGACAAAGTCACTCAGGGCCGACTAACAGACGGCAGGGCCAGACAGGAGGCATGGAGAAATGTCAGCCAGGCTTTAGACAAGGCAGTCAGAGAAAATGAGACCGGGATCGAGTGTTCTCTCCTGTTAACGGCTTTAGCCAAGATGAAAAGTAAAATACTGGGCCTGGCGATGTAAAAGGGAGGAGAAACAGCTAAAACTTCAGAACAAGATTTTGGAGAAAGATGCTCCAATCGATAAGCCAAATCAGTTTTAACAACATGTTTACCAAAGATTGCCTTATGGTTATTGTGAATGATTGGTTTGTAGTTACATAGGTGGATGGGGAAACACATATGATGTATCTAAACAGGACAGTGTTGGTTTAAATTCTGAACATGTTTGCATATCGAGCATACAATCTGATCCATCACATACTGTGCACGTATATGTGCTAAATGATACACCATTTATCTGTGGTCACTTGAGTTTATTCGTGATCTTGTTCTTATACTGTACGCAAGTGAATGCAAGTGTATATGCCTTTACTGAGTGTCTATGTTTGAAGTGTATGTGTGTGAATGTGTGTGAGGGGGACAGGGTGAGCGTACAAGTTCATATAGAAACAATATGTGTGTACGGATGTTGGGAAATGGGAGTGTGTTCTTGAGTGTGTTCGTGAGTGTGTGTGTGCGTGTGTGTACAGTGTTTGAGTGCCCTGTACAGTATCCACACCCTACCTGGGGTTTGGAAGTTGATTCGTCTCATCTCCACTGGATCTGTGGGGTGGTGGGGCGTGATCTCTGCATTGTTCAGCAGACATTTTGTTCGTGGTTCCGACTCTTTTCTCTTACGGCTTGGGGGGGCAGGGAGAAAAAACATGAATCATTCAAGAGACAAAACAAAATGGCCACTGCTCATGCAAACACAAGGAGCTCTCAACACTGCAACAAAAACAATACCGCTGAAAGTCAATTTCACCAAAACAAAACAGAAGAGTCGGGAGGCATATCTAGTGAGCCAGCTTCTCTTTTGCCCTCCCATTTTCCCCCCCAACTAATTAGAAACATATTTTATGCTGAGACAGGTTATTTTCACTGCGAAAAACTGCAATAAAGTACAGCTAAGCCTTACCTGTCAGGTTTGCTGCTTCCAGAGAAAGCAATGGAGTCAAATAAATATATAAAGACAGGAAAAACACAACACAAGGAGAGAGGGGGGAGAGAGAGAAATCAATAGAGAGCATTTTAACATTCACAGGGGTTGCCGCTCGCAGCACGAGATAAAGCTCATCAGCATTTGGTGGAGCCGGCAGGGGCTGTGTGTGTGTGTGTGTGTGTGTGTGTGTGTGTGTGTGTGTGTGTGTGTGTGTGTGTGTGTGTGTGTGTGTGTGTGAGTGAGTGCGTGCTAAGGGTGAGGGGAATGTCAGGGCCAAGGGCGGGCCCAGGAAACACTATCCACCAGGGAGAGAGAGGGAAAATGGGAGAGAGAGGGGGAGAGAGAGAGAAAGAGAGATCCAAGGAGAGATGTTACTCTCCCTAACCACCAGCACAGAGGTAAGGCAAGGTCAGACTGTCAGGGATCATCTGATTCAGAGTCCATCCCTGCTAAGCCTTACAAAGCTACACTACTGGGGCTTGTAGTTTCCATAGTGGATTGTCTGTTGACTACAACTGACTACAAATATGGAAGCAGAACTGTTTACTCTTTCCAGCCCCAAAACATACAGCAGAGCAATTGTAAAACTGCAGGTTAAACTGTAGAGTACTTCTTAGTAGTTTTAAACTTGGTTTGAGAAATTACCTGTTCAAATACGTCTTTATGATTGACATTTACCTTTACAATAGTCAAATAACACATACTTCAGCCCAACAAGGCAACCCAGTAGTTTACAGCTAACCAACAGGACACTTCAAATGTACATGGAGTCATCTCTTGAATAGCTCATCAAAGAGTCTCCTCTCTTCCTCTTCCCTGGTTTCCCTCACCTCCCCACTGACTACTACCTCTTACATTTCTTTCTTGCCCGTTTTGTAAGAAAAACACATAAAACCCTTCCTCAAAACACCCTCCAGACATACCCAACAACACCCCCCACCCCCCAAATCCTATATCCCCTCTAACCCAACTCACTTCTTGTAGAGCAGGATGGCGATGACAATGCAGATGATGAAGACCACGGCCAGGACAGGTCCCACCACCCAGATGAGGCCGTCCCCGCCCGTCTCTATGGGCAGGGGCTCTCCCTCCAGCTCAGGGGTCATGACTGTGTCTGTGTAGGGGCTGGACACAAACATTTTCTACACACATACAGAGTGAAAGAGAGATATGGAGTGGTCAGTAAAATGGAACATAGATAGCAATACAACACACAGTATATACAGTAAACATTATATAAACATATCTTTTGGTGTAGGTGTTGATATCCAGATGCATAATGCATTTGGGTGCAGTGAAAATAGTTGAGTCCCCTAAAATATAGGGTGAGGGAGTGTGTGAGAGACAGTGGTAGTCTTAAGCTTGGCATGTACTTAATATGAATATGTATTCCTGGCCTCACTCTAGCTTGTGCATCTGTTTGTGTGTGTATGTGTGTGTGTACAATGACTTTCAGCAGTACTCACTCCAGTGGTAATGTTGAGCTCTGCCAGTAGGAAGAAAACATACTCCTGGCCCGGTTCTAGGGGTTTGTTCTCACAGCTGCTGTGCCTGTGTTCTGCTCCTACTGTGAAGGAGGGGGGCAGCTGCCTGAAGCAGGCCGTAATGTAGGGCTTCCTCTGGTCCACCTGACTCAGCTGACGCCTGGAGCGACGCTTGGGGCTGACGTCCCTCAGCAGCTGAAGGTAAGACGAAACGGAGGGATGGAATGAAAGAGGTGAGATATTCATTAATTTGCTTGTTTGTTCACCTGTATCAGACCTAAATTACCTCAATTAGAGTATGTTTATTGAGACCCCTGATGCATTCTCTCTAGGAATGTCTATATGTATCTGTTTGATCTCCTACATCTGTCTGTCTGTCTACTCATTCAAATGTTTCTCTCTATCTCCCCATCCACAACATAGGGTCTGTGAGGGTAGAGTAGAGAACACAGCACAGAGCAACCCAATCAATAGAGATGGTTTGTAAAATCCACGTTTCTACTCCAAACTCCATGAGGTTTGCAGTCGATTCTCTCCACAAACTCGAGGCCCAAAGTCAATAGGCTGGCTGGTTGGCAACGAGCCCTGACGGCCCAGGCCTCTCTATTAATTTACAACAGTGATGAAGGACTCCGCTGAGGAGGTAGAATATGGGTAATCCCAAATCCAATAGCCTCGCCGCCAATCAGAGCTCAAGGTCACTCCTAGCTAGTTGACCTCAGAAGAGTAGGATGCATGTAATTCCTTGTTCTCGCCTGGGGAAAACTATTCCAACCAAGGTCAATGCGACTGTACAAATGTCTCCCTGGTATATATGGTACACTTGGATAGACTCTACGCAACAGTACACAAGCATGTATGCGCACACAGACATCAACAAACATACTGTATTTGCAATCTAGATACTTTTCTAGGGATGCTGTGCTCTTTGTATAAATCCCCTTTGAGAAAATAGCATTGACCCCCCCTCCCTTTCGTTTTCTATATCTCTTTCGTCAGATTTCCCTCTGTTATGGTGTATGGGTTCTCACCTCCTCTAGGTCCATCTCGTCAGGGTTCTTGAGATGCCGGACGGGCCCTGTGCCCTTCTTTAGAGGAACAACCACCACATAGAAGTTCCTGCAAAAACACAGACAACCATGGCTTCCATCAAAACCTAGCCTTTGAGAGAACTGTAGCTAACTTAAAGAGGAACAGCAAGAGTTCAGATGAACACTGAGGTCCTTTTGGCATAGAGAAATTATGTAGATTGGTTGGGGCTTGGTTTGAAAGAAAGAAAGAGACAAAGAGAAAGAAAGAAAGAGAGAAAGAAAGAAGACAGAGAAACCCATATCAGCCTTCTCACTTGATGTCCTTGCTCTCCACTGGAGGGAAGGACATGGTCAGTATGTTCTCAGACTCGGAGTAGATGTCCAGCTTGGGTTTCTTGACCAGGATGGACGGTGCGGTCCTTGCGACCACACGATGGCGCGATCCCCCTTCCGTGTTCTCCTGACATGTGACCGTGAACTCATAGGTGCTGTTGGCCCGCAGGTTGGTGACTAGCGTCTTAGTCAGCCTGGCGTCCACATCCATCTTCTGACGGTTGTATTCAATCTGGACCAGGAGGAACAGACAAACAGACACACACAAAGACACACCTTAGGAAAATTCCCCTGGTACTGTGTACAATGTACTGTAAAATATGTCTGGAGGGTGAATTATTTGGGAATTGTTGTGGGGCACAAGTATTAAACTCAAATTCCAGAAGGGCAGCGTGAATTCAAGTAAAGGACAGGGAGACTGTATTGTTTGGAGTTTGATTGAAACCAGAATCACAGTTGATGATATTATCAGACTTTGAATTCATAGAGTAGTGGTTGTAGATCACTCTGTCTATACAGTATGCCTGTCTGTCTGTCTGTGGGTCTGTCTGTCTGTCTGTATGTCTCTCACCGTGCATTTGAATGGGAAGCGGCTATCAGAAAACTTCCATGTTAGCAGCACTGTCGTCTTGGTGACCCACTTCACCGTGAAGTTCTTCGGAACGTCTGTCGTGAGGAGATATTAAAGATAAAACAAAACAAAAACAGAGAAGGTATGTTTAGTCAGGGGAACTGACAAGGGGACCGAGAAACAAGAGAGAGAGAGAGGGTGCTTTTGAGTTGTTGTTGTTGTTGTTCCCCAGCAGGGTCCTTCTGGGTCGGAGAGTGAGTGGGTGGTGAGCTGTGATAGGCTGTGAGGGGGGCAACGCTACTGGTTAGACACACAGCACAGGAGACTCATGGACACGGACCCATGGAGCACGGGAGTGCCCGCTGGCTGGCCACACAGGCAGTGCCAACCCATCTCTGCCCACACATATATGCTGACCACTAACCAACTCCCCATCTATCCCAGCACCACCTGGGAGCAATTGACCCTTGTGGTTCCAGCGGTAACTGTTTCCGTGCTCCTGGGAGTCTGGGTTCGCACTGCCAACGAGCTGCCCGGCGGGCACAAAGACAGACCCAAACACAGCATGCCGACAGTCCTTAGCAGTGCATCTGGGGGATGCCATGCTGCAAACCATCCCATAGTGGGAGAGGGTAGGGGGAAGGGAGGGGAGGGAGTAGGAGAGGGGGTCTCAAAAATAAACTGAAAACCAACAGAAATAAGGAACCGAAATTAGCTTTTTCTGTCAACCTGAATTTTCTAAACAAACTCTTTGGAGTGACTTAAACATTGAGGTCCTACCTGGGGGTGTGAGGCTGCATTAGCTGTGTAAGTGTGCTTGGCAAAGGGCTGCAAGAAGACTGACAAGGTGTCTGACCAACCAGCACTTACCTTGAACACCGTGGCTCCTCCCCTTTTTCAAACTGACTGACTGTAACTTACTGACTTTGCGTTACCTTTGGGTTAGTGAAGTGAGTGTCCCCCGCAAACTTTTTTGTTAGGTTCTATTTTTTTCGTGGAGAAGTGAAGGTGGTTGGAGGGGGGGGAGGTTGTTTTCATTTTTGTGTTGTTGTTGTAGTTGTTTTTAGTATTTTCCCCCCCGGGTTGGGAGAGAAACAGGCAAGCCCTACCTGCATCAAAGGCCACTGTCCGATACTGGATCGGGGGGCTGTAGGGCCCTGGACCTACACTGGTGTGCGCGCGTATTTTCACGTCGTACGCCGCGTTGGGTTTGAGGCTGTTGAGCACGTAGCTGGACTGGCTGGCAGGCAAGCTTAGTTCACGAGGTACCCCCCCTGTGCCTGTCTCTTGGTATGCCAGCGTGTATTCTGTGATGGCCCCGTTCCGTTCTGCCAACACCGGTGGCGACCAGGCCAGCTGCACTGAGCAGCATGTTACATTAGAGCCCTCGCTGATGTGGGGGTACCCCCCGGGTGTGTGCTCGGGCACCTTCAGTTCTACCAATGCCTCGTCGCCGAAGCCCCCCCGGCTCTTGGCCTGGACTTTGAAGAGGTAGGTGGCCCCCCGGTGGACGCTGGCCACCGTGTACTGTCGCTCCTGGGGGGTGAACTCCAGGGTGGCCAGGGGGGACACGTCCTTGCGGCCAAACTGGAGCCGGTAGCCCTGCAGCTCAATGCCAGGGGTTATGACCTCAGGGGGGTCCCAGTGCACCATGGCAGACGTCTCTGAATCCTGACTCACAGACAGAAAAGGCTGCCCGGGTACTGTGGAGAGAAAAAGAAACAAACTTTATTCATCTTTATATTTACCAGGGAGGTTAAATGAGGACTCTAGTCTATTTCTAAAGACTTTTTTGTACATCAAGGTACAGTACGTCAATAAGTACTGTGATAATAAGGTGTGCAGAAAACCCACAGCAAAAATGTGTGGGCTGCTTACAAGACCAAAGCTTAGGTTTTCTATAAAAAAAAACAAAAAACTGTTCTTCACATTTAAGTAGGTTCTGTCTTTTCTTCAGTGAAAACATTTTCCTTCGACAAACCTACAGTAGACGAGGGGTTAGGCAAGGACAGTGTAAAATTAACAGACACCACCACCGAAACCACTGATATTTTCTGATTTCAACCTTCAACAACACCATGTTGGGCAATAACCCAGCTCTCCTTCAACTGGGTTAGCTGCTGGATAGGTCAAAATTCAAAACAAACTTAGATAATTACGTAATATAGTCAATCAGATTTAATGGTCTCCTGAGGAAAAACAACTCCTAAATAACTCCTATACATCATCAATTGATATTCATTTCTACATTGACCAAGTAGTTCAATGGATTTGACCAAACACCCAAAATGCCATGTGGAAATGTCATAGTCTTGCAGATATGACTTCCTCATGTGACTCTTTAGACATGACACATTAGTCTAGACGTGATACTTCAGTGTGGCCCAGTTTCAGGGTAGTGGATGACTCTCCTCTCTCTGTTTCTCTCTGTTAGAGGCCCCATCAGTGTGATAGAGTCAGTGCAGTCAGAGTGGCTTTATTTCTAAAGTGAGCGGTACATTGTGAGAGATGGGTGCAGTGAAATGGCACCGAAGTCCCATCTTTGCAAAGCAATCCAATACCAAGCCACTCACCTAATCCCCCCTACGAAAAAAATAGAGGATCTAAAAGCTGAATCTGAACCCTCGCCCCCTCACCCCCCTTTCCATTACCAAACACTCACACACACTCGATCAATCACACATACACGTGTGTAACATACCATACACACACACACACACACACACACACACACACACACACACACACACACACACACACACACACACACACACACACACGTATGATTTAGCCCCCGTTCAGCAGACAGTTCCTGCCCCTACATCATCCCTGCTGCACACAAGACCATTTGGCCTCATGCCCAGGCCAGACCCAATCTGGAGAAGCTAAACATTAGTCTGGAGCCATGGCTTTTTCTCCCTGGAACACAATCTGCCTCAATTTTTTATTTTTTCACATATACGTACACCCCTACAGTACATACCCATCCACTTGGTTTGTTCCCATTCCTCTGCTCGTATTTTTTTTATTTTCAGCTTGGTTTTAATGCCCTTTTCTGGGCACAGGGAAAGTGAGCCGGAGCGCTAATGGAAATGCAGTCTCCAAACAGCACAGAGACAAATGCATCTAATACTCCTCACTAACTATAGCTCAGCCACAAAACCAGCCTGTCTCATTTAAAGTCTGCTCTCCCCTTATAGTTACTGCTAATAAAAACAATGAGAACATAATAGATAATGTTCCTAAGATGCTCTATGGTGTGTGTGTGTGTGTGTGTGTGTGTGTGTGTGTGTGTGTGTGTGTGTGTGTGTGTGTGTGTGTGGTGCTTAATGTGTAAGGGCTACTGTAAATATAGAAGTGATGGTAGGTGGAGTTAACTGAGCAAACAGATTGGTACGGAAAACTGGATGTGTGTGTGTGTGTGTGTGTGTGTGTGTGTGTGTGCGAGAATGAGAGCTGAGGATGAAGGTGACAGGAGACATAGAACAATCTGCCGCAAAGAGAGCACAACCGAGGTAGGAAAAGGGGTCTTCGGCCAGCTTGATTGCCCCCCTCCTCCCATCCCTGTCTTTCTCACTCTATCACTCCATTCCCCTCCACTTGTCCCACTTCAATCCCTCCCAGTGGGGCCACAGGCACGTTTCCCATCAGGGCCGGCATTAATGGCTGCTGTTGACACACAGTCACCCTGATTGAGTGAGGATTGGGTTTCCTCCTCATTTCCTCAGCTGCTCTACACACACACGTGTGCTCACACACACATGAACACGTGCACATACACATGAACACACACACACACACACGCACACACACAAACACACACACTCTCTCTCTCGCAATCTCTAATTCTCCCTCTCTGTCTACCCCAATTGTCAACAGTTGCCACAAACAACAAACTGAATGTATGAATGTGTGTGTGTTCGTGTGTATGTGTGTGCGTGTGTGTACAGTATGTGTGTGGCTTGAGATCAAAAAAATAACCTTCAACTATCTTTGTGATTAACCTGCGGCTACAACTTCCAGTGAGATATACAGTGTAGCGGGGGTCGTGGGCTGGGCACTTACAGGGCTGTAGTACAGGGCTGCAGGGCTGAGGCACTCCAAAAGTGCTTCGCTGCATTTTACACGCAATTGATATCAACAGCGCAGGGGTGCAAGGAGGGCCAACGGTGGAGGTTAAACATAATTGAAAATGCCTCCCCATATACACCTAATTTAGCCGCTGTGATGAAAAATAGTCTTGCTTCACTCGGAGAAATGCAACGCAATTTGACAGCAAAGGTCTTCATAATATAATCCATCGCTGTACCCCACCTTAATTTCCCCTACTATTCTTTTTAGCAGTGCTTGACAGATAAAACCCCCTAGGCCCCAGGTTAAATAATCTACCATATTCACAAGGCTCATTTACAACAGCATTAAGGGAAAGTGAATGCTTCACTTAGCTAGCATGTCAGTGACCGGAAAAGTTTTTTTGCGAAAGGATCGCTATGTTGACATCTCTATATGCACAGCTATACTGCTACAACCCTGCTCTCGGCAATCAGTACTACCCCCCCCCCCCCCCACACCCAGTCCACCCCCACCCTCCCTGTCCAGTGCTAAGTAGACCAATTAGGAGAGGGAATAGCTGGGGGGGTCCAGGATAGTGGTGGCGAGGGTGGGGGATAGGGGGCTTGAGCATCATCTATACAGCATCTTCCCAGTGTTATCTGAGGCCTGTCCGAGCATTCCGGATCGGAAGAACCATTGCTTGCTCGGTTTAGCGCCAACTCACAATCTGCTTCCCTCCCGGGTTCTTGCTAATGAGAATTTCGACTATTACAGTAGGGAGAGAAGTGGTCTTTGGTTCCTCAACCTGAAAGGAGTGTATGGACTTAAATCCACAATGTTGGCCACTGTCTAACATAAATAGTTGGCCGCAAACTGATAGCATTTTTAACCATAAAACAATAGTGAATCTCTGTCTGTTACCAACATAAATGTATTGCATCTACATACCATATCTGACCCTTTTTTCTGAAGTCAGTTGCTACACGTCGGCTATGAAGGTCTTAAAAAATATGACATTTGAAAAAGCAAAACACACATATTGAAGTTTTGAAAACCATGGACATTACAGTACTTGGTAAACGCAGAAAAATAGAATAACACAATGGAAGCAAAATAATGACTGTTTACCATGCCTGTTCACATAAGTGTATAATACCACTTTGATTTACGATTTGAATCAAAAGAATATGTTCCTTTTATCAGAGATAAACACACACACATATTTCAAAGGGTCTGTTAATGGCTGTCTAGCTGTCTATCACATAAAAATGTACTTCTACTTGACATCGACCAACTGGCTCTTTGAGTTGGTTGAAAATATTTCTATCCTCCTTTCTTATAGTGGTTGTATTGACACAGCTTGTTGGGCCTCATCTATCTACTGAACAAAGAGTAGGTCAACACAGTCATAGTAGTTCTCAGTTGTTAGGCATATTTTTTCTGTCCAGAATCGTATTGTCCTCTGAAAGACTAAAACCAGTGCCACTGTCTTCATGAGCACATAAGGACCATGTTTGTGTGTGCGCTTTGCATGCATTTGCGTCACACACTTAACATGCACGAGTGTGTCTGTAAACACTTGAAAGGGAGGACGTCTGTGCCTGCCTTATCAATAAGAATACAAGGCAAGGGGCTTAAGTTGTCTGACAGCACAATGACTCTGAGAAATGGGGCCAAGGAAACCATGAAAGCGTCTAGGCCATGATTACTGAGCCTCATGACCAAGCCTCTAGCTCCACTGTCACTTGAAAGGGGGCTAGAAGCCTCTTTACCTCCGGAAAAGGGCTGAGGCTTCTCTTTTTGTCTGCCTCCTTTATTTATTTATTTCAGAGCTCTGCGTAAGCCATTTTTCTGCACTTCAATAATAAAAGAGGAAGGCTTCCCTTTGAGGGATGGATGGAGTGAGCGAGACTGGCATATCAGTCACACAGGGTTGACAGGGAGAGGAGAGTGACAGCACTGGAGGGCCCTTTGCTGGGCATCACACTACCCTGACACCTGCGATAGGCACACCTGTCAAGATCAGGACCTGTCATAGAGGTGTGTGTGAGTGTGTGTGAGAAAGATAGATAGAGAGAGAGAGAGAGAGAGTGTGTGTGTGTGTGTGTGTGTGTGTGTGTATGTATGTGTGTATGTATGTGTATGAGTGTACAGTATGTGGTTAGTGTTTGAAAGCCTGCATCGGACTGGCATGGATGCATACACAAAGGAACCTCATATCTTGGCCACAGCGGCCCATATTCGCTCAAAGGAGGTTTTCACGCTCTCTAGTCTTGCAGGTTTAGGCCCTGTTCACGGTAGCTAAGCTCTCCGTTTTTAAAGAGGCTCAGGTGGCCTGGTTAACTGAGGCTGGCCACTGGTGTTTAAGAGAGAGAGAGACAGGGAGATAGAGACTCTGATGTCTGAGAGCAGCCTCCAGCATTTTACCCATAAGCCCCCAACCCTTGAGGGTTCAGGAAAATGAAACTCTCTACTAACTTTCTTACACTATTTATTTATAAATGTAGTTGTTAAGTGTGTAGATGATACCTCAATGGTGAAAGTATGAATAGCTTGTTGAACCCCATTGCCTTTAAGCCCCCTAAAATACTACTAATGTGTCAAATCCAATTGGATTATTTCTGTTCTTTTAGAACACTAAACTGTTCTATCAATGCTATTTAAATGAACATGCCTTTTTGAATATATGGGAATAAAACTGTATAAACAGTTATTTCTATGAGGCACTGACCTGCCCCCTTGGTCACCACCAGTTTGGGTTTGCTGCGGGCCCCATCTCCCTTGGTGGTGTACGCTGCTACCGTGATGGAGTAGGTGGTGTCTGGCTTGAGCCCGCTGATGACCATTTCCTGTAAAAAACATGAAGAAGACACGCAAAGAAGAACATGTCAGATCATTGCTCAAAATTGTGATGTTCACCACCTTTGCAGCTAACCAGTTGCTTAATAATTCCCTGCTGCTTATGACATTTCTGTTGCCCCTATGAAAGATTGCACGCTTGAATATAGATTCATTTCATCCAATATCTTTGTAGGTTGAATTGTTGCCAATGAGATGTTCCTAAGACAATTCCCTGAAGCTTTGTCTGGTTCAGACATATAAGAGTGTATAAAGAGTGGGAGCTAATGGACATAGCCTATTTCACTTGAGGCATTAGCCAACATGGCTCACAAACAACTTAACAACATAATCAATGTATGCATGCATCCTGGCTGGCAGACCTGCTAGGTATGAGCCGTTTTTGGCCAGCCATTACTTCCCTTAGTCTCTCTTGAAAGAGGAGGTTTGGATCAATGCTGTTTAATCTTTTAGTAGGGGGGCCTTAATGAATGCAGGAAGATTTTTAAGCTGGTCAGTTGACAGATGGAGAGGTCAATGGCGGTAGAGAGGCCATAAGTACTGTTTCACACCGAACTGAAGATGTCATCAAAATAGCATGCATATAAGAATTGGGGCATTGGGGGACTCGGATGATGTCATAAGCAAATTGTTGAAAACACTTAGCCATTTTAGTTTTCAACTATCTTGCGGTGAGTATCTGATTGATGGACCATGAGTGTAAAAGGCTACACCAAAGAATGATCAAAATAGTGTAACCAAAATAGATTAGAAAAGGGGGCTGCACTTCAGGGATTTCCATTATTGAGAGGTCACACACTCAAACCACCACGATCAAAAAAAGAAAGGCAATGCAAGGCACAACACAACACACACCATCACAACACAACACAACACAATACAACACAACACACACCATGGCACACAGCACATAGCAATAATCAGTCCAGGCACGAGGAGCAACAGATATTGCATCAGCCACCGTCTCATCGTCAGTGCAGCTAATAAGCATTAGCTATTCTGCCTATACTCGGCAGCACATCAATACTGCAGACGGGTAGCGCTATGCTACTTTAACTTGAGAGATTATATACTGAAGTGTAACTTCAAAAACGCAATTATATCAAAGCTTATTGAAAAGGATGATGTAAGCTGCAGTATTTCCCATACAGTATATGTGGATACAGCTAGGGTGATGCAATACCCAGTGCTTTTCCCCCACTACACAGAGTGAACACTCTGGTGAAATCCATACTCACGTATTCAGCTGTATCGTCCGTTTCCCACTAACCCCCCCATAGAGTGCAGGAGAGAGAACGATTTTTTAAAAAGAGAGAGAGAGAGAGAGGGGGAAGAAACAGGAGTGTGAGAGGGACTCAAGAAAAAGGGTGCTAGAGGCCCGTTGAGCGGTGATGCAGCGATACATGTTGAAACAGCAGTAGGTTATCAGCGTATAGTACAGTACAGGTTGGGAAAGAGAAAGAGCTTGTCCATGTTAAGGAGAACAGTTGAAACAAGAGGGAGGAGAGGTCTAAGTCTATTTTGTTGGGGTGGTGGGGGAGGTTGCTGTACCTACTGTAACAGCTAACAGTGCATTACTTCCATGTCAGACGGATTTAAACTCAAACTCATAAAAGGAGAAGAAAGAGTACTAAGAACATTTTTTTAAAACTTTCAACAGCCTGTCAATGGAGTCATAATGCGATCACACAAATTACTGTAGTATATTCCCATCACAGACACATGCAGAGAGCACGAAAGTGTATTTGTTGACTTTGTGAAAGGGACATTTCCTCATCAAAGGAGAGGATATGTCAAAAGATTTTCATGAATAAATATCTACAGTTTTTCAAATCCAAAGCTGTAATTTACAGTTTGATGATACAGCACACACAAAAAGAAAACGTATTTTGTGTATTTCTCCACTATATTGTTGACAGGAGCTTTGTTAAACATGTCCATTGTGCTGGCTTCTATTATAATTCTAGTTTTCAGGGAGGACGATTTTTCTGAAATGCTTTCATGCCAATTTTGGTTTTCCAGCCACAGAATACTATAATCAGCCATTTTGTGCAGAGTTTCTGTGCTTGACACAACCAGTACAATCAAAGTTTTCAAGGAGCGGACCTCTGAGGTTGTTATATAGGGGGGGGGGGGGGTCTAGACAACCCTAATAAAAGCAGTGGAGAAGTGAGAAAGGGGGGCTGCGGGGGTTTGATTATTTGTTCTGGGCAGAGGAAAGGAATATTGCAGTAGAATGAAATAAAATACTTTGACATAACTCCAGACAAGACCATATGCAGAGGAAAGTATGTCTTCTTATGTCTTTAATGTTTGAAGGTCATTCAACTTTCAAGGGGTCTTTCACCTTACCCATCTATCTCTTAATTTTCTTTGCATAAAATGCAATAAAGGCCTATCAAAGAGTCTTTAGGAGTGTAATTTAATTGGATAGCTCAATGAGAGTCGATTGGTCTCCAGTAGATCAATGGGAGATGGACATACCTGGGCGTCAGCCAGCATGACGTCCTTGATGAGGGGCAGGCCACGCGACTCCCCGTTCTCCACGCGCACATAGTGCACCTGGTAGCCACGGATCTGCCCGTGCTGGCGCCCTGGCAACAGGGAGCGCCACATGACCTTGAGCGCCGTAGAGTTGAGCACCTCCACTTCTACCCGCCGAGGAGGAGCCCCAGGAACTGTGGGGAAAAAATAAGAGAAAGAACAACAGCATAGTCTGTGACTATGTATTATGGACACGAGACAGACTAACAGAGGCACAATGGTGTGTATTGTGGGGGTGGGACTCATCATCTACTACCTGCCTCCCCATGAGTGAAATGGCTGTGCAGTGACACAGGGTCAAGTGTATGGGCCTGAGGTGTGGCCTACCCATCACAGGTTATGCTCTGCTATTAGAAGAAGATGAGGATGAGGTGTGGCGGCTCTCATAATTTCCATGTAGGAGATGTACTCTGGAAAACTCTGGTCCCAGGAATACAGTAGGTCACAATAGTTCTTAATCAATCAAGTTTCATAGAATTTTAGTTTTAGTAGAGTAATTTTAGTTTAGTAGTAATCAGTGTCAGCACTTTCAATTAAAAAGGAAAGACATAGTTTATGTAACTTGTGATTCTGTATTTGTCAATTGTTACAGTATGTAAGCATGCATGATACAATGCATGTGTATGTATGTTTTGTGAATTATCCATGTGATGTTCTTGGGGTCTTAGGCCCCTGAACTGGAACCAGTGTTCGTCCCACGCCATAATGAGCCATCAGCAGATACATATTGCAAGGCACTTTCAGTGAAACATAATACATACACAACATAATAATTTGTATTATTCCAGACTAGGCTACATATGACAACCATGAATTTAAAGGGGCTTAAGTTACTTAGTAACTAGTGATTTAACAATTATACTAGATTTCCAAAGACTATTTTTGATTGTGGGAGGTATCATTTTAGACACAAAAATACACACAGAAGTTTATTGCAAATAGTTTACCTCAAATCTTTGCTTAAGCATATGTATGTATATTTGAATAATATATTACATAACAGTACATATATTACATAATTACATAGGCTTATGCTCATGGGCATTAGGAGGTGTGCCCCTTATTGACTAACTCCTTGGCATTATTTCTGTCTCCTTTTGGCTCAAGAGCATCCCCAAAGACAAAATCCTCCATTATGTAACTTTCTTGATTTAAATATTGATTTGAGCCCTTAAACTAAGACATGAAAAGCGCAATAAAAATAATCAACCAAGTGAATGCTTTTAAAGTACCATCCTCGTCGGTGCGGCACAGCAGGGGCTCGCTCTCTGGGCCTGGGCCAATCTCCGTGAAGGCGGCCAGGGTGACGCGGTACTGGGTCCACTTCTCCAGCTTCTGCAGCAGCACCTGCCCGGCGGTGGGGGGCACGGCTGGTTCCTCTATGGGCTCCCCACCCCCGCCACTGGCCTCGGACGCACCCATCACCTGGTAGCGCACTAGGTAACCCGCCAGGGCACCATTCTGGCTCTCCACAGGCGGGGGGTGCCAACTTACCAGCAGGGTGGTAGAGCTGGAGCTGCTGCACTTAATGTCTTGAGGGGGGGCGGAGGGCTCTGGTTGGGTGGGAGGGGGGGGAGGAGGAGGAGGAGGAAGGGGGGAAAAGGGGTGAAAAACAAAAAACAAAAAGATGGGAGAGATAAAGAAAATGATAAAGGGAAAAACCCAACTCAAAAAGGATAATAGAACTCAAATTGTTTAAACACAAAAGATGGCAAAGGAAAGACTGACTTGTCAGGCAAATGGAAATGTAGAAGGAATAAGGGACAATACCTCACGTGCGTAATAATGAAGCAAAATGTCTGCCGGCCTGTGTTAGATACTGTGCAGTTTTTTTTAGAAATCAGACTATATGTCACTGTGCTCCTTCTCCAGACTTGTGACACCACAGAGTCTGTCAGTTGTCAGCCCCTTTGTGAGATACCACAGGAGCTATCTGATGCTCGCCTGTCCAGGCCTGCAATCCACACTCTCACTATCGATTTAATGATGAAAAACCCAGAGCCCATACCTTTCAGTCAGTCTGCGCTATTGCTACAGCTGAGAGGTGCTATATTTTTTCAGCATGGGGTTACTGGGAAGTAACAGAGTGGGTCTTTTAGATTTGTAATTGTATAAAGGTCGTTGTGGCTGGGTTTCTTTACTCTTGTGTGGAGTGCAATCCAAAACATATTAGAACCTACACATCTGTGAACTTCTAAATCAAAATGAAGCCCTCTTCTAATCTGCACCGAGCTATTACAGCTTCTGCTTGCCGGCTGAGTGTGCAAGGAGTGATTCGGCATTGAAAGGATAAGAGGACATACTGAATTAGACTGCTTCTATTCAAGTCAAGCTCCTTCTGTCTAAAAACATTCCTTAGAATTAATTCACTATCTTTTGTGACAACAAGGCCAGTTCATTATTACAATGTTATTAATCTGTAATAGTGTTGGAATAAGCGAAAACAAAATGAATTGATCGAAAAAAGCATTCGACATAGAGAAAATCATGAACAAATTATGAAATCAAATTCACAGGTACAACAGAACACAGTGTGATTTCATTCCAAAACCAAAAAACAAATTGAAGCGGTACTGGAAAATTAATGTATCTGTAACCCGGGTGACTCGAATGAAAGAAAACGTTAGGATCCAAATGACAAATCATAAAAACATGAAAAATAAGCAATTAAGCATAAACAGAAAATAATAACATTCACCTTCAAAAAACACAAGTACTGTCTGCATCATACGTACCTGGCTTCCTCAAAACTAACTTTTTAAGACTTTCTTACCACCAGCACCTGACTGCAGAGTGTGCTCACTCTGAGTCAGTGAGCAACAACCCTCTCCCTCCAGAAAAGTGTTTCACAAACAGAAACACAACATGAAAAACAAACCTCTGCTTTGCAATTGGTCAATGAAGCTTAAGATAAGCAGTTTCAGGCTCTTTTTGGGTTGCTAAGAGGGAGAGAGTTGGCCAAATGCTGTTACCAGGACTGCAGTATACTGTAATACTCTTGTCACTTGGGCTGGAGGGTCCACTAGACTGAGGGAAGGGAGCTGTTGGGGAAACCTACACCCACGTTTTGGTGTGTCTGCACAAGGACAAAAACATCATTCTATGTTTATCGTGAACCCTATCGTGCTCAGAGAATCCCATTTCATAGCCCCCTGCCCATATATCAGGGTATTGCTTGCAACTATCTCTCACAGTTTTTTCTGTGTGTTTTGTTAATCCTGTTTGTCTTCCATCGAGGACCACATTGTAAATAACTGTTAATGATTTCAAGTGTTATCCTCTGGGCTTGTCATTAACCTAAAAAAAGAAATAAAATCAAATAAAACATCTGAAAACAACAGCGAGAGACACAACTTATGCTGCTGTATTTATAAAGGTTATTGCTGTACCAACTGCACTGCCCTTCTCAGTAAAAGAGCAACCAACAAAGGGGTATTTTTGGCCAGAGGAGCCTTCTCTGTCAACAGATAGGACTGACTGTTCTGTTCTGGCACACAACAAATGAGATAGGACAGCAGCCACAGTTCAGAACCTTCTTTGTGTCCAATGGGCTTATTTACTTACGGATTTCAGCCTTTCAGCTTCTTTCCCCCACTCATATTGTATTTGCAAACTCTCGCCGTCAAGAGTGATTGCTCAGTTCTCAATCTATGTGGGGAGAGAAGCCCCCTCTGGAGCTATCGTGCCAGACAGACCCCTCATACCAGATAAACTAATGACAGGCAGGGCCATAGTTATGGTAAGCTTCATATCCCATAACACCCAGTTGTGGGATTATGGACACTAGAACTATAACAACAACAAAAGAGAAAACTATTGTAATGCTTCATTTTAGGATGGTCTTTTGAAGTTCCTCAGAAAGACTTTATACATTTTATTTGATCTGACACATAATTAGTCATGACTGTAGATACGTATCACCATCAGATTTGAAGTCTGTTATGATGTGTGTTGAATGGCATGTAGTAGCTGGGGGCTTTATGACTGACTGATAATGACCGCCTACTGTACTTTAGCACAAGTATGACTCCTTCACACCACTACACACTGACGATTGACAAGCTAGTCAAAAAGTACTTATTCTGCTCAAGGTCAACCTTTCTACATTGACAGCCACAGATCCTGATTACTGTTGCATTTAGTTGGGAGTGAGTTGAATATTAGCATTCATGGGCATGCCGGTTGAGATAATGTTGGTTTAAACATGATTTTAGCCTATTCCAGACCAACATTATAGCTCATACATGTAAGGCTATATCGAAGATCTCTCTTGGAACACCCCTGAGCTATAGGTAAGCATTGGTCAGACTAAAACAGTGTCATTCCAAGCGTAAATTTAAAACCTGATTTCCACCACAAAAATGCAAACATTTTGGGTGGGCCAATGAGCAATGTGGGTGGGTCTACGCCCAAGCATGTAGCCACCACTGCTTGCGTTGTGTTTTATTTTCATCTTCAATGTCGAATATCAGGGCAGTATTTGTCATCATTAAGGAATTAATCTGCCTCCATGCCAAATGGCCATGCTTGTTCAAACATTCCAATATATCTAAAAACCTCCTGCAATTACAGTAAGTGGGGGGCTAAACTGCTTGTTTGGCTAAATACAGGGGATTTAGAATCTGCCACTTTAATTTGAGAGATAACACTCCGCTGGCTGCTGGCAGCTTCAAGGTATAATCTAAATGTGTAACAAAGCCTGGCAATCCAGAGGTCTCCCCTATAGCCCATCGGCAAAGCGTGTAATGAATTCTGACACTATGAAATGGGATTCTTATCTGTCACCCCAGGGCCTTGCATTCCCTCAGCAAACCTCCCCATAACACCCGCCCCAGTGTCCAGCCTACCACCATACTGTGCCTCTCGTCCCCCGAAGGGGCGCTCCCAGCTCTCTGCATGTGGACCCTCCATGGCCGCGTCTGAACGGTGTCTCATATAGGTGTCTCATCCTGGTCTGACTAGGGTGGCGTATCCCATGGGGCCTTGTGCCTGAATAGGGGCCATTGCTGCTCACATGTCCAGTGCAGGAACATTTGTACCCACTGTGATGGTCAGGAGAATTAATTTTTAATTTCACTAAGTTGCTCTTCAATTAAGCGGTTTAGCAGGGATGTTGCAGATCTTAAATCAGATGTAAATGTTTTCTCGCAGCAACAGTGTGCTGCAGGTTGAGAATCAGGAGAGAACTCCTTCACAGTGTGTATATGACTGGTACTTAGTGGCAGAGTGGTCCCGGTGACAATAGCCCCTGGTTATGCCACACTGACTGACTGAACACAAACTTCAACACTTTGAGGGCATTTGTACCAGAGATAACAGACAAAAAGGAAGAATATAGTCTTCATTTCACTTCACTTGTTGGCAAAGAGGTCCAGTCTGCCGAGTAATGCAAAAGCAACATGACGGGTCGAATCTACGCGGAAATGTTCTTGTGTACTGTTTTCTTTTGTGTCTCTGGTTCTCTCTCTAACATGTCATTAGTGTTTAAACACATCTGAGTGTGTGAGCAGCTGGCCCAGTCAAGCCTCTGGTAAACAAGGCTTCCTCATTATATCGTAGCCTGCCTGAATGTGTGTGTTTGAGTGTGCATGTGTGTGTGTGTGTGTGTGTGTGCATGAGTGTGTGTAAACCTAACAATCTCAGGCTGCTCCAGTGAGGTGTGTGTTCATAATGACAGTGTCTGGCAGTGCCACACTAAGGTAATTGGATTCTTAGCTGAGGGAGGAAGAGGGAGATATGAGGGCCAATGGACCAGGCTGGTGGTCATATGTCTTTCCTCTCAGTCCAATGCTACATGCATCAGAATGCCTTACCATTTTTTTAAGGATGGAACTATGTGATCATTGGGTTTGTGATTTAGAGCGGGCGGACACGCACTAATTTCTTCCTACTTCCCTGCTCCATTATTTTGTCTGCCTGCTAGTAGGCGCTTTAAGATGTGTGTCAGAGTGCCTGAGTGAAGCACGTCTGCTTCTAACAGTGCACTCAGCATTACTGTTTCCTCGTTGTTGTTTGGAAGGATCTCTATTTCTATGTATGTGAAACCCAACCCGCAGACATGTTGAATTAATATTTAACCAAGTCATCATGTATGAGGTCTGCTAGACTTTTCTTCTCTCCTCTTTTGGGACTTCATGGAAATAAACCTATGGTGCAGATTGAGTATGCTATGTGGGTCATGGTAGGGACGTTGCTACAGCAGACTGGAGCTCCTGTGCCAAACAAACACTTACCTCAAAGGCATCCATAAGATCATGTTTTGTTTTGTTGTTTGTTTAATGTGGTGTGAAACACAGTTTTGATTTAAGTCTGTAACCTTCCTGACCTCTGTGATGAGGAGCTGTTGGCTGATTTTGACACCTACAGTAGTTGGGGAGGGACACATGACTGAATGGCGGCATAGTATATGCACAGGCAATGGCTAAGAGAGTATAGAGGACCGCCCAGGACCCTATAGAGCTATGGGGTTGAAAAGAGGAGACCCTCAGCTCAAGCAGGGAGTTGAAATGTGCCTCAGAACATAGTTGCGCTCACCTCTAGTTATCGCTATCTCTAGGTGCTGTACTGCTGTAGCTGTTGTGATAGCTGCAGTGGACTTGGGTTCACAATAGAACTCAACACATAGCAAAAATGCGCAAAGCTGCTTCCTGATGTGATATGAGCCCTATGCTTCTGAAAACCCTAAAACTAAATCTCAAACTCAAATGTTTTCAAATGTACTCAACGAAACAGGAGGAAGGAAACAAAGTAAGCAAGGTGATGTCAAGCCATTCCAAGGAGAGCTTTTGTTCCATTCCAGAGGGGAACAAGTGACAGACAGAGCAATGGAGGGATAGAAAGAGAGAGTACTGTATCCGATCCAATCCGCTTGCAGCTTACCGTTCCAGAAAACAATGCAAGACAGAGGTAAGGGACTCACACACATACATAGACAAGCAGACATACGCACACACACTTGGAGACGCAGAGACAGACATGGGGTTGGATGGACATATATAGGTTGGGTCATGCCTGGTGTGGCCATTGATCAAGGATGCAGTGATAGAATCTCAACAGCTTCCCCTGGGGATGGGGGAGTGTTGCATGCAACTGGTGTCCCCTCAGTGCACTGTCAACGTAGCTCTCCCCCACCACTAACAGAAATCATCGTGAAGTGGTTATCTCAAAGCCCCGCACCCCCACCTGGGGTACAGAAAACAATTTGCACTGGTAGAAACAGAAAATGTGTTAAAAGAAGTCTCCTCCCACTGCCATGGCTTTCCTATGGCCAATTCCAGTAAATTTATCAAGTTTAAATCCCAGGAATCTGACAGAGGACAAAAGCACAACCTCACCATTTAATGTAATATACATAATATAATCATGCAACTGTGTACACTATCAAATTAATGGAAGCGGTATGATTGACTACATGTGCATGATACTACATTTGATAGTGAAAACACAATGAGCATACATTGTGTGAGCATACACAAAAGCTGCCCTCATCCAATCCCTAATGAAGTCAGGAGAGTGTGCATTTAATACCCTGACAATTCAACAGTCCTGAGCCAGCATTGAATACAATTAAATAAAACAATTTGTTGAGCCCTCAGAACAAACTTTCCTGCACCTACTATGTACCATGATGTCACTTATTTTTAGAAGACAGATAGTTTTAGCAGGCAGAGTGTTAAATATTTTAGATGTGTTCCTAGCATCTGTAAAAACAAATGTGTTTATCTGCTGGAATGAATCAAGGAGGTAGGCCTATGAGGACAAGTAGAAGTTACTGATTGGATGGATTTGCTGTCAGTCCTCTGATTCCTGATTCCTGTCCACCCACATCCCTCACTACCGTCTACACACAGTTCAGCAGAAAGCCATGGCAGTCACTGGGGGATGACATGTTTTGTGTCTCAGTCATGTGGGAGAAAGTGCACTTGCTGTTGACAAAAGAAAAACAAATATGAACAGAAAAGAAAGGAAAATAAAGAAACTGCTGAACTTGTCTGTTCACATTGACTGTTTTCTTGACAATGTGGGATAAACTGCATCATAGTTAGCACCAGTGAAATAACCAAGGTGGAAAATAATTAAATCAAAAGGTAAGAGAGTAGTTAAAAGCCATTGACTTAAAACAGTATGACATTTGAACTTGACCCCTATCCTAGAAACACAATATAATGTGAATGTCATAGTTCATGAGACAAAAATCAAGATAATTGTTATTACATTAAAGTCTTTGGGAGAAATCATCATTTGTCATGTACAAAACGTTAGATGACATTTTTAAGAGCTTCAGGTGCTTAGCTGCAAAAAACTGTATCTGCTTTGAACCTTGAGTATGTCCAAATAAAACACATTCACAGTTCTAAGGTGAGGATTACTTTGATATCAAAGCAATAGTGGAGATGCTATTTTTATTCCTTGGTTAAAACCTGGAGCCAGAAAGCAAATCCATATCCGCACAAAACATCTGCTTGAGTAAAGGTCTCCAAAAGTCACAAACATATTTGTTAAACCCCTGCACCATACAGTAGAATCCCACAAGGCCTCCCACACCCAACACAGAATACAGAAGAGGAGAGCAAAAGGGTTACATACTGGCTTGCAAGGTTTTCTGGTTTATTTCGTTGGTGAAGGCTCCAATGCCTTTGTTGGAAATGGCGGCCAGAGAGAAGTAGTACTCCATGTTTGCTCGCAGACCCTCCACGACGTAAGAGGAAGAGGGACCGAAGGTTTTAGTGACCTGTTGGTAGAAAACAGAGGGAGTGAAGCCATGTTTTTGTCTTTTAAGTTTACTTTAAACACAGGAAAATGACATCTTACCTGGCTACCATAACTGCCCTCCTTATACCGGAGCTCATAGTTGATGATTTCCTTCTCGTAGGCAGGTTCCCAGGTCAGTTCAATGCTTGTGTCAGACACAGCACCAACCTGAAACTTTGTTGGCTGTCCAGGGACTATGACAAACATTGCAAACAGAAATGGAATCAGTGATAATTGCAGTTGACCCCCTAAAAAAAAAAAAATGTAACCTGAAAAGTATTATTTATTTCAACATCATAATGTGTCTAGTCCTGTCATACACCCTAAAAAGAGCCCCAAGATAATGTAGGTAGGAGAGTTAAACCCTGAACCCTAACCTCCTTGAAGAACTTTGACATGGATGGGGTCAGAGAAGGGCCCATCGCCCACAGAGGTGAAGGCCAGGACGCGGATGGTGTAGGTCTCTGATGTCACCAGGCTCTGGATGGTGGTGATGGTGCTGTCCTGAACATTATGGATTTGCCAGAGACTCATGGACTGAGATGGGTCCATGGTGTAGTACACCCGGTACCCTTTGATCTGTCCATTGGGCTCCTCTGGCTCATCCCAGCGCACCATCATTGTGTTTGCGGATATGATCCGGGCCTGGATGTTCCGGGGTGGACTGGCGGGGGCTTGTTCTCCGGTCCTGGTCTCCACCGGCTCGCTGGGGGGGCCCTGGCCAATGGTGTTAAATGCTGAGACACGGATCTCATACTCTGTATTGGGGTAGAGGCCCCCGATGCTGTAGCGTGTGGTGGTGATGCCGTCCATGGTCTCAAACTTGCTGTCGGGAGACTTGGCACGGTACTGGATGATGTAGTGGGACACTGGGTCTGGGTTGCCTGAGTCCCAGGTGATGGTGACACTGGTGGCGGTGGTCTCAGTCACCATGGGTGTGCCTGGGGGCTTGGGCAGGGCTGTGGAAGTAGAGGGGAATGGGGGGATGAAGAGGGACACAACATGACCTACAGTATGTGCTCCTTTCATATTACTAAAGAGTAAACACTGGGCCGCACTCCACACTTTGCATACTGTTGTCACGTTCCAACTTGCCTTAAATATTCATCACCATGATGAGGAGCAAGTTGAAACATGCATCTACACATGATGGTCAATTTGTCAAATAATAACTCTTTTGGGGGGAACCTTTCTTTCTAAAACAGACATTACACTATCATAAAGATGTCATATAGTTACACATCTCATGGTAATATTAGGAGGCAAAGAGAGTGGAAAAACCCTTGTGCCCGTTCTTACACTTGACAGTGATCTGTGCCACCGCCTCGATAATGCCCAGGCTGCTCATGGCCACGCAGGTGTAGTTGGCCGACTCCCGTACGCTGTTGAGCTCCAGAACATTCCGACCCACAGGCATCTCGTCCTCTGGTGTCAGGTCCTCCGAGTTGAGCATCCATTTGACGTAAGGCATGGGTGACCCTACTGCCACACAGGTAATGTTCACACTGCCACCTGGCATGATCTCGTGACTGGTCGGCGGGATGGAGAAGCGAGGGGGCACTCGCCGGACTGGGAAAGGGGACGAGGGAGGGATGAGGAGCAGGGAAGGCAGGAGTCAAAAAAGAGAAAGAGAGGTAACAAGACAGGCCGATGAAAATGGGCCCCTCTAAATGGCATCCTTATAATCTACAGAGAGGATCAACATAGTAAACAAGAACTGAAACTCAACAAAATCTAGGGTTTTCCAAAATGTAAAAAATACAAATAATGTGAAGGAACTAAACTAACAGAACTGCTTCAACAACAATATTGATTGACATTAAAGCAACGATTCATAGCAACAAGGTTCCATTGACCAAAATTTGACCCATCACAGCACAATTAAAGACACAAAAATCTATTATGAGTTTCTCATCTTTGAAACTGAACTGCTGAGGAATATACATCTACAACCTGGAGTCAGAGAATATGACAGAATATATGAGGGAGTATAATAAGGCCATGTGACAGTGCTATCACATAGGGTCACACAGTGAACAGGAACTTCCTGTACTCTCAGCCACTCACAAACCAGGAAGTTGGCCACTAAAGGCTCCTCCCACGACACAGGAAGTGTAGGGCAGTTGAGATCTTGATGTTGCCCATTTCTCTGGTGTCTCCCATAGTAAACTATGGTTATAGAGTCTGGGGCCTCATGCACTTGATTGACAAACAGGCAAGTGGCCTTAGCCCTAACTCTACCTGCTTGATATGGCTAAAGATGAGAAACTTTAATCAGATTTTTGTGGTTTAGGGTAGATCCACTGGACAAAGCCTTTTTAAGATCTGACACGGTTCCATTGATAGATGCAGCTATCAGTTTCACAGACACCATGCATAATAGATCGAGGTAAATAAAGGAATAAATGATAACAAAACCAGATATAAAATTGAGATAAAAATGCATAGAGGAATATAACTGAAGGGTCGCTAGCATGCCCAGACAAAGACGATTAGAGAGGAAAAGAGAAATATAAGATATAGGATAGAGCGCGCAAGGAATAGAGAGAAAGAGAGACAAAGAGAAAGAAGGGAGGGGTGGGAGGAGGGAGGGGGGTAACCCACTTCAATGCTGTGTAAGCTTTTTTTTTTCCAGCCAATGTGACATAATGTGACAGTGGCACATTGTCACATCGCAGTCCTGGCAGAGGTAACACAAAATAAATATAGAGAGGAACAGGTAGTGTGTCTAGAGGAGTACATAAAGAGATAGCTGTAGTAGTTGTAGCTAGAGAGTAACTATCACAGAGAGTAAAAGAGGTCAAGAAACAGAATCAGACCAACAGGAAGTAGTGGAAGAGCTGGAGAAAGGTCAAATGGAATGGAGGTAGAGTTTGAATGTTAAGAGGGAGTTGATAATGTGACTGAGAAGGAGGGGAGAGTTGTGAGGGCAGTAGTTTAGGCATGTGTACTGTAGGTACTGTATGAAAAGTGCATAGCGTGTGTTTGTGTTTGTGTGTGTGTGTGTGTGTGCGCGTATGTATGTAAATAAGGAGCCAGAGACATACACTGTTTATGAGATTATGGGAATCATGCAAGATAGGTCAAGAAAGAGAAGGAGAAGAAGAAAGAGAAGTAAAAAATGATGGACAACATGTAAGGGCTGATTTAGAGATAGACAGACAGACAGGCAGACAGACAGACAGACTGACTGGGAGGACAGAGACAAAGGACCAGGAGACGGGACACGAGGCAGAACAGACCCGAGCAGCAAGACAGCAGACTGAAGGGACATACTGACAGACACTGATGAGCACAGACTGTACATAGAGGGGGGAGGGGCAGGTAGGGGGAGGATAGGAGGAGGGCGGAAGTGGGATAGAGTAAGGAGACTGTGATTCTGACCAAACTCAAGAAAAACATGGCTCAAAGTGGGTTCGAGCTCTCACACTGGGGCTTAAAATCAGAGTCAACTGCCCCCCCAACCCCACCATGTTGTTGACAAAACCAGGGGTGCATTGGGTTAGGGGAAAGACAGGGTCTAGAGGAGGAGTAACATTCAGAAACACCACCATGTCGATCCAAATGGGATTCATTTCATCGTTGTATGGGATAACCTTGACACTTTCACACAAGGGAGAGCACAAATTCAAACTAGATTACACTTCTGTAGAGGGGTTTACCTGTGTGTGTGTGTGTGTGTGTGTGTGTGTGTGTGTGTGTGTGTACCATCATATGCGCACATAATGTAAACAAGGGCTGTGATATATATATATATATATATATATATATATATATGAAATAAACCAAGCTTGAACAATAGAAGATATCCAAAAGATGATCTCTACACATATGGCGACTGTAACAGTCACTGCATGTCCACTATAATTAGGTTGGTCACAGAACAGATGTTGTATCTTGCTTTTAGCGTAAGTGTAAAATGATTAATAATGTATTTATTCACATGACTTGTTCTGATTGGGTCAAGCATGAACGGTGACCTTCTACAGTCTCTGTAGGGCGATAGCCGCATTATCCTTTACACCAACATCAGTGCTCTTCTAAAATACCTTTGAAAAAGTCGATAATTCACTGGCAATGTCAATTACTGTTACTAGCTTAGCCTGTCATAACCTGACCTTGAGGTTCAAGTGGTATATTCAGATTAGGCAACTGTAGTACGGTTACAGCTATTTTCCCTTTAGGGAATATTTTCTGGGTCACTGATTTACAGTCCCTATATCAAAAACATAAAATGATGGCATTCTGTATGTCAAGTTTCACTGTAGACAGTTTTGCATAAGCTATACAATTTTAAGGCATAGAACTAATTGTCTTGACAAAATGGGCGATTTTCTCCAAAATGTTAAGTGGGTGCCAAAAAAGTGGCTATTACAATGCTTGCAAAACTGTGTCATGGGTGTTATAATATCTGTCATGACAGGTCATGACTGAGTGACAGCCAGTTATGGCAACTGATATACCACTGTTTAAGTGGCAGATGATAACATTTTTTGGTTTAACCATATATACTGACACAACAATGCTATCTCTGTTATCATTAGTGACATGGCTTTTTGTCATGGTCATCTGTCCTGTCCTGTTATGGAAAGTATTATGTTGTGCTTTTGATGGCCATTTTGTAGACTTTGAAATGGCACTTCAAAGCCACCGTACAAAGGAAAAATATATAGCCCTATTCTAATTCCCTCCCCAAAAGTGCCTATTGAACAACAAAGGTGAAAGGGCAGCCCATTCCTCACACAGACATGCATGGGTGTGGCTATGGCATGAGTGACATATACAGTCAGGCACCCTTTCTTTGACCAGGCCTGACAAACAGAACCAGTACAATCCAAACATGCCACCCAAGCCCATCCAAGCATGCCATTCCCAACCTAGCATTGTTTGGAACACACACACAAACTCAAAGAAAGGAAATCAAACATAAAATCCATGAAAGAACGTACTGTAGTCTTAACAGCATAGACAATTTCACAGTGTAGGTGTTGCTCTGGGATGTTTATCAATATCACTGCAGGTTTTGGGACATGGGTTTTCTTTCTCTTTTTCCTCAAATCAAAACAAATGACTCAAAGTCCCTTAATTTTACATTTGACTTGTAGGGGTCCAGATACAAACACATACTGAAACATTAGATGGGCCCATTCTTAAAGGGTGACCAATCAGTTCGCATGCTAGAGGCTGTTTTGGTCTTGATGATGCTGATTCAGAGCTTTGGTGGTTGAGTGAATGAGGTTGCACAGAGGAAGATGTAACCTTTCACCTTTGGGCACCTGCACTTCTAAGGTCTCTTTGTTTTAGCTTCTGTAAACCTAAGTCTCCCCCTAGAATAATGGCAAAACACAATCTGCAGTGTTTCAACATTAAAACTATTAGAGACTACGAAATTCAAACTTCTAAATGCATGCACTTTAGTATCTGATACATTCTGATAGGGCAGACTGGCTCCAGAATTTCTGTTTGAAGAGAACATCATTAGTTCAAGACAACACACTGCAGCTTGCTATCAGTATTGAGTGTAGTAAGATAAGCAAAATAATAAGCAGAGAAATTGTAAGATGTATACTGTTACACGCCAACATTTATACCAATGATTCATTTTACTACCCGTAGCTACTGTAGATGTAGTGCTATATGAAATGAGTAATGGATATAGTGGTGTGCACGGTTCTATCATACACCTGGCTCTGTAAGCTCTCATAAGCTGACACAAGTGTTTGATGTGGTGTCTGTGTGTGTGTGTGTGTGTGTGTGGGAGGGGGGGGGAGGGGTCATTCTCTAAGATCCTACCCTTTAGAAATGCACAACCAGCGAAAAACAGAATCCCAATTGCATGGACACGCTCCTCATTCACAAAGACCAGGAGCCCAACCAGCCCATATAGAATAGAGGGGGAAAAATAGACTGCTCATTTGGACTAGTAACAAAACATAATCCTATTTCAAGCCCCAATGTGGAGAGAAAGACAACTCAAAGGTCTTACAGTGGACGAAGGTGAGAAGTAGTCGAGAGAGAACGCCAGAGTACTGCACTAACTCTAAGTGGGCGGTAGGCAACGTGGAGGGAATTGTGCCAAAACCGGAGGTCAGAAGGCGGACATTATCGGCCATTTTGGTGAGGGAGTCTGTCCTGCCCCAAAATGAAGGGGGGGAAGCCAAAATAATGTGCAGCCTTTAGTGTCACCTTGAAGCTGAGATTACACCCTCTTGGTGCCTGAGGACAGGCATGATATGGAGATCCTTTAGTTACACTTGCGGCAGCGATACCTAGGGCATTTACATACAAATCACAGCGGTCGCCCATCTTAACACACCTTGGCTGCGGCAATGCTAAATAGTCACTATGGGTGGCTCCTCAAAATGGAAATTATTACATAAAGGAAACTGACAGGAATCCTGGCAGGGTACCTAATAATGGCAGACAGTGGATTCAGGGGATTTTATAGTGCATCACTTTTCCATTGACTTACAGGTAGAAGACAAGCAGCCAAATGTTATTACAGATTATGTCCTCTCACTGCACACAGCTTGCCGCTGAATATAATTAGTCCGATTGGAAAAATGATGTACAATCATGCCAGATTAAAAGTAGATAAGTAGATTGGGTCAATATGGATGTGTTTCATAGTATACTGGGATCAAGTTGATACAGTGGTTTTGTGATACTGTAGGGCCATCATCTTCAGGACTTCAAGCAAATATATAATAGAAATGGCTGGACTCCACTTTGGCCAGTAGGAAAATAAGGTGTAATCTAGCTTTCTTTCCCAACGTTACACACAAATGCACAGCAGAGACATGCAAGCATATTCAAACCAAAGCAGGCATCATAGTAGGAGGGCAAACATTCACATGCAGTCATCACAGCACACTGTTCCTGCATCATTGACACAATGGATTATGTTTTGCTTAAGATACCAACTGCAGGCCAGTTACACTATAATAATATTGATCTCAAAATGTGTTGGTAAACTGAATTATTCCTCAAGTCTTCTGGGTTTGCTTGTTGAATTTCCTTCAGTAGGATCTCACCACAGGGAGAGGGCAACAATGACCGGGTGGTATTCAAGGCTTTTATTGATACAATAGCTAGTATCTCTCTATCACTAATTTGACTAAAGGTACAGTGGGAACAGACAAACCCTTCATTTGCATCAGAGACGAATCAGGACTCAAAAAGGATGATTAAATACTATACTATTGTCTAATGAACTGTCTCGCTGTACTGAATTGCATTAAGATGGAAGATTTAGTCGGGAATAGTGTCTTGGTTTTATCACTGGGGGGAAGCAAAGGAATGAGCCCCACACATGCTAAGAGCATGACTTCAGAGTGTGGGTTGATTATTGCGAGACATTACTAACCCTCAACTGCAGAGTTGCGGTTCCTCAACCTACGTGTAAAGAGCTTTTGTTAAGGAATGGATGGCTAATATGATGGGTGCTGCTGTACAAGAAAAGGTGCTATCGCCGAGGGGGGAGACTCGGCAGTCATTAACAACATGGACGGATGTGGGAAAGCTCAGGCAATAAAGTCCCAGGAGACATGGAAGAGGCGATGTGTTTCATTATTTATTCTCTCCTGCGTTGGCGAGGATACAGGAAGAAGGGATGACTCTGTGGCGTTCTAAGGCAACCTACATGCTCTGCCCACATGGGCACATATGCACAGAGGAGTGGCTCTCAACTATGCTTCAATTATTTAAGAAGCTATTTTGTTGCAGTTGGAGAGCTACGTGATACTGGACATGCTTACGCATAATCAAGGAGGACCACTTTATAGAGACACAGAGCTCTTGTTGGGTCCAATCCTCATGAGATCAACAAAAATGCAAAATATGTCTGCAGCTCTCAGAGGAGACAGATAAGGGAAGCCTTGAGAGTCTGCTATCTCCTCTGCCTGAATGAGTGATATGCCTGATCGAACAAACTTGTTCAACCTGATGTCATTCCCTTGGCTAAGGCCCGGCTCTTACCCAAAATCTATGTAATGTATTCATAAGGGCTATGGAGCAGTAAAATTTACAGGCAAGTTTACTGCAGCCGGTGGCGTGAGATTTAATACAGATCTGGCTCTGATTCAGCTTAATATCTGCTGTGCAACATTCAGCACACACCAACCGTAACAATTTTACGTCTAAAGCTTCTCAAATGCTGATGGGAAAATAGATTCAGACTCTCAATTTAGACACAAATGAACGAATGGAGCTTGCATTGGTCTGAAATTAATTTAGCACCCTCTCCTTGCCATTAGAGCAGGATTATAGCGCAAACGCTTCAACTACATGCTGCTGTGTATTTGTTTTTGTCCAATTTGAGAACCTTCATTACCCGCCCTGCATCAATCTGAAAGTCAATTCAAACATGCAACGCTGAAAAAGGGATAGAATGAATAATACATCAGTGTTTGATTGAGTCTGCCGACTGCTGAGGGACAGGCAGCCATCAGTCAACAAACCAATCGTGTCTGGTTGCCGCCATTGGAAAATCAAAGCCACCTTTGCAGCTACTAAGGAACTGCATTTGTGACATAGATGTCATTATATTTGCTATTGATCTGCTTTGCACTGTAAAAGGCACTCTGAATGGCTGTGTGAAATCACCACTGAACCCAATCTTGCTCAATCAGGTCTGGGTTTTTCATAATGGATTGCTATACACAAGATGACAGGAACACTGGCTGTATACACACATATTATTTCATTTAGCGTACAAATTCATAATGGGACTCAAGAAGCAGCAGCGTTACTGAGAAAAAAACAAATAACTTAAAACAAATGAACCACAACGAACAAACACATTTTCAACAGAAAGGAAGTTTAGGAATAGAACAAAACAAAAAAAACACCAAACACCAAACACCAAGACACAAAAGGACAAACAAAAAAAAGAAGCCAACTAAGATCTGTGCTAGATAAACAGTGGTAAGGGTAACAGAAGAAAGAGATAATGAAACAAATCGACAAACACAGGAAATGCAGAAAGAAAAGACAACAGCCAAAGTAATTCTGTTCAGGCATGCAAGCGCACTGTAGTTACATTCTCCTATCATGCATCAGGCCCTGTTATTTCCAAGTGCCGGGTTTCCATGACAACAAGTGCAAGAAAGCTTTCAGAGCAGAAGCAATACCAAAGGATGCAAACGAGAAAAGGCCCCACAATGCAAAATTAAAATTAAAGAAACAAAACCCGAGCTAATCGGGTTTGCTTTCATCATTTCTTCTTTTGAATAAAGAGTAAAGAAAATTGTCCATAATTATTTAGCAGTTTTGATTATTGGTTTAGGATTTTTTCAAATTAGTAATGAATTGAGCTTTGTAATAGATCAATATATCTAAAATTGTCAACATGTTTTTGTTAATGTGGGTAAAAAAAGTAAAAAAGAAAAAACACACCAACCTTCTCGAAGCTCTGAGGGATGTAAAGGGGTTGATGCAGAACACAATGACATGAGGAGAAGAGAAAAATAGGGGAAACACAGAGAGAGTAAAAAAGGCCACCTCAAGGCGTTTAGCTGCAGCTACATTTCTCTTTTTAGTTTTTCTCCTGTGTTTCTGCTATCAGTGACATCCGTCTTTAAGAAACTTGCCTGTCCCCTTAAAATAAGCTTTGACCCAAAACAATCAGATTCACCCCAGTGGCTGCGCTGTCGCCTGTTAGAAAAAGTGGGCCGCCACTGGAGTCAAATCAAGCGTACCATCATTATCAAAATTCACAAGCTCCTTAGCCACCTAGAGAGCTCCCATGGTGGCCGAATATGCTTTCGTTAGAGAAGAAAACAAAGTAAAGAGAAAAAAAAGAAAACTAAAGAAACAACCCAAGATAAAAAAAGAAAATAACCAATAGAAGGACATTTTGTGCTGAAATTAGTAGCTACAGTTCAAGATGTGAACTTACAGGTTATCATAAATGAACCAAAAAGTAATACTTTGACATTAGTTTCATTTTGGAATTGGTCTCATTCCCCCTCATCGAAAGCATGACAGTAAACAAATACATAGAAGACACTGTTTCTTGAGTTCATCCCTACTGTAGCTGCTAATTTCAAGTGCTATTTGCTTTGTGAACAAAACATAGTCAACATCAAATATTATAATTGATTGACAAATCAAACCAAAAAGAGACTTGAGACAAGAGTTGACACAGTTGGATACAGCTAGGGGTCTTCCATAGTGCCCATTCTGGTCTTTTTAAGAAAGTGTTGCTGTTGCTTATGGGGTATCACTGAAATTGTTGAATCTATAGTATAGTCTGAGGACCCACACACATTTAGGCTACTCTGAATACTGTATAGAACTATTGGCATTCAAACTGTACATTTAGAAAATGTTCTCAATAACTATTATTTTATTACATCAGTGGTACTCTTACATTTAATTGCTATGAGTCTCTTACTCTGCCACACAAGACGTGAGCATGGTGGTTAGCTGCTTGACTCTGAGTGCCACAGCTAGCAGAAGTGGTAACATTAGGATTTACTCCCTGGCAAGCAGCAGCTTCTTAGGGTATGATAATAACAACAATCATAATGAAAAGATAGCTCCCTGACCCATTTTATAATGCAAGACCAGTGAATTATTTATTGGGAGCAACACTATTTGGTCCACAGCGGGTACAAACTTAGGAGATACTGTACAAGGCATCTTTTTTCATATGCACAAAATAAATAATACATGCCTAAAATGCATCTGCCTCAATTTATTAAGGCTGCCTCACTGGGGATTCATTGTCTTTTAGCATTAGTGGTAGGGAATAACTTTTGTCTCCATCGTCAGTTTTGTAAAGAAATAAAATGCTCCCTCAGATTAATTGTTTTTCGTATCTTCACAATTTCAGAACATCCTACCAAAATTATTACTGACTTAAGACATTCCCCCAAAATAGTGATGAGGGAATTCTATAGATGTATGCTTCATACAAAGCACTGAACGAAAAAAGAACAAGTATGAAGAACACATTTGAATATATTGTGGGAAGCATTGCCTTTTCTTAATTTAACCACAGTTCAAACCTTTTTTTCCCGATCTGGAGAAGAAGGTGTTGACATTTTGATTGGTTTGCACTACGCTTTGCCACCCAATCAAAATCAAACTTACCGTCATGTTCCTGTGCCTGAAAACTTAATAAAAAATAATGCCTTGGAGACTTATTTTGGGTCCATTACTTTGAAAATGATTTGGCTGTTTTATAGTCCATACATTTGGCTTTTTTTTTTCTTTTTTTTTTTTTACTATGGCCTCACATCTCTACTGTATAAATGACCACAAACTCTGTGGCATGAGAAATTATTAGTTATATCTTTCTTCAGAGTAAGGTATGTGGGGCTCTCAGAAAGGGACATACCAGTATTCAAGAACACCAATTACATAACAGAGAGGAGGAGTTAGTTGGTAGGGTACAGTTATACACTCTCTCCACCTTAAATACAAATCAAATTAAGTATCAATATGAATGTCATAAGGATTATACTAGTACGTAAATTTTTCAACACTTTTGCCCACCATGGACACCATTGGGACTGAAGGCAGGCATTTGTTAAGATTAATTTCCTAATGGACTTTAAGATGAGCTGCACTGTAGCAGACATTTGTCAAGAGGAGTGGATGGTTTTCAGCGCTCCGGGGCCTTGTTGCACCCTACCTCGCACATATAGGTTAGCAGGGGACGAGTAGCGCACGCCTTCCACATTAGACGCCACGCACTCATACTTCCCCTGGTCCGTTTCCTCGCTGTTCTCGATCTGCAGGGCACCTGAGAAAGACAACAAACCAACAACACCAAAGAGAGAGAGAGAGAGAGAGAAAGAGGAGGAAAAGAAATTATTAGCAATTCCATAGTGACAGGAGAGTCAGAAACCTTTGTTATGGAGAGAATACAATTCTCAGGGCCGTTTCATTGAAAATGGGTCCTTCCTAATGCACACTGCTCTGACAAGCAGTGTTCCATTCTAGCCCCACTACCCACAGAAAAAATATAATTAAATAAATAAAGGCGTGAACTGAATAAGTCAAACTACATTTGCCATTAAATGTGGATGGATGAATCCATGTACAACATGTTCTTCTACTCAAACACTCATGAGTGCAAACGGTATCAGTGGCATGATAGACCCTATGTACTGTAGTTGTTGAGATGGTTGATAGACTGCCCTTTATTTAGCACTCACAGGGGGAGTGGCGGTCCTGGAAAACCTTCCAGACATATGATTCATCAGTTCATGTTCAAACGAGCAACATGCTAAAGTGCTGTGTAGCACAGCAATCTACCCGCTGCGGTCCCATACAGTAAATAATTGCTAACAGTGAGATAACTGTACAAGAGGCACTTTGTACTTAGAACAGGAGAAACAACCTCCATCCATGTTCTGACATCAGTCTGCGTCGCACCGACGAGTGAGACCAGCACATGTTGGAATGATAAACAACTTTCGAGAACGGAACTTGCTTGTTAGCTTACTCTACCCATCTGGTCCTTATGAGGCCAAATGGGGCTAGGGGCGTGGTTTAGAGCAAGGGTGGGATATTCTTATCAACCATGTGCTTTAGTTAGGCTAGCGAACCTGGTGGGTGGCAAGCATAATCCAAGTTAGCTCGGTGTAAGTATGCAATAGAATCGATTTTGAATAGTAAGCCTTGGCAGGAACCACTGTTGAAAAAAGCGTAGAATGGGTTTCAGATAATTTCTCGATAATATGTGGTCCATGTGTGGCGGTTCCTAATGATATTATTAGAGCTTCTGCCTGATGTGGCCTTCAGACAGATCGGCGTCCCTGCCTCCCTGGCAACCACAGCTTGCTCTTTAGCATGTAAATACGGCACTGCCTATGCTCCTTTGCCACTTAGCCCCTTACTCACAGGCGCAAAACATGGCTTTACCAAGACTAACATGCTTAAGTACACAATGCCTTCTTCAGTGGCAAAGAATTAGACGTTCTGACTGTCTGCCTTAGTGTACATGTGATATCTAGCTCAGTTTCCATGCAAAGAAAAATAGACCTAAAAACGAGATGGATTTCAAATGGTTTACTTTCTCTTTCCTTCCCTCTAACGCCTCAGATCATCCTGGCCCCAATAGGGAGTCCTATCTGGCATGGGGCACACGTATCGCAAAATTAAACCATCTACCTGCAGAACGCAGGTGGTGTTTTTTTCGGCGTGTGAGGGGGACCTGATTTGGATCTGTTTGATGTGGGTTTGGCACAGCCAGTGCCAGCGCCTCGGCAGGTGGGCTGGAGCGTGCTCAGAGGCCTCCTCGGTTGGATGGCCGGTAGGCCGGTGAATAAGGACCGTGTGAAGTCGGACTCTGGGTAGCAGACAGTTCCAGAAAACTCACTGCCTGAGCCAAATGCTGAAATCTACAGCTGATTGAAGAATCGTTAATACCCCATAAACTATAGTGATAAATAAACCATAGAGATGGGGTGATAGAGACCAAGCCCTTTTTTTCCTTCCTGTGATGAAAAGTATTTGGCCTTTCTAGCCATTTGTCTTTTTATTTATTTATTTTGAGAGCTCTTGTTCTAGTTGAAATCCTACTATAAGTAGCATGTATATGAAATATCTCTGCAGACTTATACTGTACTGTACATGTCACCTTTCTCTTGCACAAAAAATCTAACAAACAATAACATTTGAGAGTTAAACCTCACCAATGCAATGAGAGAATCTTGAGATGACACACAAACAGCCAAACCAAATTAATTATACGCTAATTAAAACCCACTAGAGGATGCTTGTTTAAGTTTCACAGTTGAGGAGAGACTTTGAGTGAGTGCATGTTTTATCTGTGCCTCACTATTTTAGGTATGACTCCTCACTAGGCAGTATCAGCTGATTCTGGAGTCCCCACTGACTTCATTACATATTTGCAGCCATTATTTCAAAGTGCAGCTGCGAAGAACACAGAGAGTCCTTTAGCTGGGAAGAAGAGTGAAATCTCTACTTTATTCTATTTCAAGTTGCTTTTCCCCCTCTATCTGTCAGTCTCTTTATCATCAAATTGCTCCCTGGAATGGAGCTGAAAATAAGTAATTAATGGTTTTCCATTGCATTTGCACTATATATTTCCCATCCTTTCTTTTTTCCTCTTTTTTTGTTGTGCACGTTTGCTTGAATTGTGCTTCCTTTGTCACAGAACATTGTTGCATACAATGGATATGACTTCAATATAAACCATTTTGTATTAGTTTCACTGTGCTCACGCAAGTCTTTCCCTCTCATCCTCTATCAAATACATGACTAATTCTTTCTTTCTGACCATGCAGTCCCTAGCCAACTGAGGCTACCGTATTTAAAGACATCAGCCCCTGAAGCGCTTTTAACATGCTGGAATCCAAACAAAATGTCTTTGATGTTCCTACTCCTCTCCCCTCCCCAGCATATATACCCCTCTCAAAAGCCCTTCCACCAACTCTCCCACTCCCTTTCCCCTCATTTCTCTCAGTTTTTAATGACTATTCTCCATGTATTTTGCATAATTGCACTCCCTGTACCCTGGGCAGCGTGTGACTTGCCGGAGCATGCATTGCCATTGGCATTACTTGCTGTTTTTGACAAAAAAGACAAGGAAATAATAAACGCAAGAAATTATCTTGTGCTGTCAAGTCACAGTGTGCACAAAGCTTCACATGGCCACACAACACGGCTAACAGATAGACCTGCTGTAAGTCTTTAAGATAAATGGCAATTTACAGCAACACAGGCACAGCAACTATCGGCCTTGTTGCACAGACCCTATCCAGCTGTGAAGTCTTATCACAAGCACAGCAGCAATAATAATAACAAATTCTTCATTTTGATCTCATTAGTGAAAAGCTTGCCTTTAAATGGCCAGGTTTATGACAGATGAATCATGTTATAAGACATGACAAAACATGAACCTGCTAGTTCGACATTGGACAACTAGTTAAAATCTTACAACACTATAGACAGTGAGATTCTGTATGCAGATGCATGGCTTGGTAGTATTACAATAACTGGTCTGGGAGCCCCCCTAAGAGGGGGGCTCCCATCCAAAAAAAGAAAATAAGAAAAAAAGCCAGGCTCATCCCCCAGCCTCAACCCCCCCAACCTCCCCAACCCCAACCTCCACGCCACTTGTCCAGCAGAGAGGCGATGGGGGTCTTGGGCAAGTCAAAGTCAGCCATGACAGCTGCCTTGGTTAACAGTCTAAGTAGGGCTGCTCTGATTGAGAGAGTGTCAAGGCACCCAGGTGTGATAATGAGAGGCCTGCCTGGGCGTGTGCTGTACAAACACACACTGGCTATTAGAAATGGGTTGTGATGACGAAGGAGGGAGAGAGAGAGGGTGAGGAGAGAGAAAGAGAGAGAGAGATGCTGGTTGGGGGGAAAGACAGAGATGGGGGGAAGGGGCTGGGAGGGGGCTGGCATGGATGATTAATTTCAGAGAGTGCCCGTGGCCACAGGCTGCCCACCCCATTGCCGCCGTGCACAGGCTTGGCCATGTGTGCCACCCCCAGTCCCATTTGTGTAATTCAATTAGTGTACGCTGGCAGGCCCTGATTGATTTGCTTAGTAGATCAACAAGATGGTTGGCCAGGGTTCTCTCTACTTGCAAGGTTTGTCCAGGCCTGATGGTGGAGCAGCACACTCCTTTTTTCTATCCATACAGTACATGCTCACTCCTTTTTCTCCTCTCCTTCTCTCTTCAATCCACATTTCCTCTCCTATTCCCTCTTCTTCCTCCATTCCCATCATGCTCTTTCAAATCATGCTCTTCACATGGTGTCTCTATATTTATTTAAAATGGCATCATTGCATAGCCAATTCTAAACAACCAAAACAAAGTCCATTTCTACAAAATAAAGGGTACGAAAAGGGCAAGATAGAGACAGAACGGTCTGTTAAAAAAACAAACACGGTCGACAGGTGACAGCCATGCCACTATCTAGTGTCCCCTCTCTACCCCTGTCACACAGGCACGCTCCGGCGCCACCCCAAGGTCGTTAGATGTGAGCACACCGGCATGGGGCCCCAGACGCGATGCCATTGTTGTCACCGTCCATCTGGTGGCTTGTAACGCTCTCATAAAAACCTGTAATGAACCAGGTGGGGAGTCCAGACTCCACACTAGCCTTCCTCTAGGGCCTGTTCTCAGTTCAGTCTTGCATGGCCACAGTGCTAACAGTTTTGTACTGTATCAGGTTTGGGGTGATGTTAACTCGATCATGTTAGCTCATTGATTGATCGGTTGTGTCTTAGAGGGGCATAATGGCCAGCGGAGGTATCCAGGTTGCCCCTTCACAAGTCAAAACAGGTGGTGTGTATCCCCTCCCCACCCCTGCCTCTCTCCTCGGTGCTTCCTAGTTCCCAACCCATTTCTCTTTGATGTCCCCACCCTATACAAACAAACCACCGGTGTCCCTGTAAATCACCAGAGGGGACATCCCTACCACCACCCCTGCCCTCTAGTTCAGCTCTCTGGGACTTGATACATAGCTCCCACATCCCAAGCTACTGTAGTGGGGAGAAATCTCCTTTGTGGATCGCTAATCTCATTATGCAAATGAAAGTTCATAAGTCACGCTCGCTTATGTTCGCCGGAATATGATTTATGGGATCTTTTTGCAAATAGAGACAGTTTTTGCAGGGTGCGAGCAAAGGCTCTGCTCGTGCTGTTTGAGGGTTTCTCCTTGATGCACTAAGCATCATACTGAAATTTGTATACACCATGTATTTTCTTATAGATTCTTGAGATTCTTATACATACACTTCTACTGTGTATGTAGGCTTTGTCTGGTATGATAATGAAAATGTATGGTGAGAAATGTGGTGTAAGATCTTCATGTCATCATGAGCAGAAAGAAATCTACTAATACTTCAAAATAAATAAATAAATTGAAACTGTGTTGATCATAATGACATCCTTCCCAAACCCCCTATCCCCTAAGTATGATGAAAAATATTCACAGACAAATGGGATGTTTACCTACCTTCTCAACCTATAAAAGAAGTCATTTTATTCCAAACACACCATACAACACTACTTCAAAGCAGGACACTAAAATATTCACTGTTGTAAGAAATAAGCAAGTGTGTACAGGGCAGATTATCAAGAATGAGGAGAGGGAGAGGAACGATTATGTATGACTTTGACCTATTCAAGTCACTGGGGCCACGGTGGAAACAATTCTCCCTGATTCCCTGTATTCCATTCAGCCTTGACATCCTCATCCTGTCCTTATATCAATTGTTTGTTGAAGATGTTGTGAATGCAGCTGCCACAGCCAGTTTCAAGACTTCCATTGTATATTCCCATCCTCAACAATATCTTAAAGCTGCACCATACAGCAGCAACGGGAAGGAAATCAAAGATAATTTATGCAAGTTTCTATGACATTCCGGGGAGCGTCTCCTCCTGCCAGGATTCATAAAGAGGAGGCGACGGGGCGGAACATTAACATACATAATGTGGCCATTGCACTCGCAGCCACCACCGTCAAGGCAGCAGGAGAGGATATCAAGGCAGAGAGAGGGAGGGCTGCTGGACAGTTTAGACAGTATTCAGTAGGCCAGTGAGATCAAGAACCCCCCCCCCCTCCCCCTCCCCACACACACACACATCTCCAAACATTTGAAATGTCAGAGGCAAAACCAAACAAACCACCCCCATAAGCCCAACGTTCACCCCCATCGCTCTTCTCCTCACCACAACCAACCCTCCACCAGATTTGAACTGCTGGGTTATTTCCACATTGAGGGGATGAACAAACACAGAACACACACATTGAACAATTGTACGCCAAGGATGGAATGAAACACACAAAGGGGAAAAACACGCACACATAAGACACAGAGGACACAAGATGAATGTTAGCTGGAGATAGAAAAGGTTGATTCTTTTGACGAAAAGGAGCTCATTTTTTCCCAGTTTAATCATCTCATTTAAATAGGTTGGGTTAAGTCTGGTTAGATAGGTTAAGGTTCAGTTTTGTGGTTAGTGTCTTACCTCGGATCGGGGTACCCTCTGGAAGAGATACAAATGAAGAGACAAGAGTTTAGTTCAAGATTAATGTTATTTGTTGGTGAATGGACCTTTGAATGTCCATGATAATTGGACTTTCATTATCAAACTGTTCAGAGAGGTCTTATTAATGGGACCTCTTCATCGAACTTTAAAGACCTCCCACTGCTGGTTTTGCAAAGGAACAGGAACATTATATGGTTGGCACACTCTTGGTGCTTTACCTTATCTCCTCCCTCTCTCTCTCCTCTTCAGACATATTAAGGGGAAACACAATGCATCGCCTGAGCTGGAGAATCTTGGGGTCTTGGCGCATGTGTTTTATCATTGCCACTATTCCCACTGATAAGCGAGTCAAAAGAGGATTGGCCTTAAGTCGACGTGCCTGCTACAATGACATAAGCCTCCCCCCAGCCAATTGACCTCGGTTGGCGAAGCCAAATAGTTGGGGCTCTTTGGCTGGGCAGAGGGAGGGATGGGGCCCAGGCCCCCCAGGTCCTCTTGGGATGGGGATCCAGTAGGGGCTAGCCTTCCTCCTCCTCCTCCAGTGTTTTTTATGGCTTTCTCTCCTCCTCTTGTCATTGCCATTCTTGTTCTCTCTCATTTTTCTCAGACTATCCCTTCCTCTGATGCATCTCTTTTCCTGAGTGCCTCTCTTGCCACTCCCTCCTGTTTCTCTCTCTCTCTCCCCCTGCCTCCCTCCCACTCTCTCTTTCTGGATGACTCACACCAGACTGACAGTGCTGTGCCCTCGGCTACCCCCAGAGAGGGCCACCAGGGCGGCGCCAGCCCAGTGGAGGTGCCCTACTTAGCACAGGGCCTGCAGGCACACAGCTCAGGTCAAAGGTTAATGTGGCCTGTTGTGGCTGACACTACAGCCCTAGCCTGTATGCAAGTGTGACTACAGGGAGCTGGACCACAGAAACAAAAGTATTCTTGCTAATATATTCAATATCTATATAACTATCTTTTCATAATGGCTTCTGTTTTGGTCTATAGTTCCTGCCCTGAGTACAGGGAGCTCCTTTGTCGGCCAACAGTGGTGAGGTGAATGTAGAGGTAGATGTTTTGCCTGGTTCTCGATTCTCTGTGGATGTCATAGACCTGTCTTCTACACAGGGTATGTATTAAGGCTGATTTTACGCCTAAAAAGATTTCTGTGTATGTCTCTCTCACATCTCTCTTGAGCTGTTCTTTTGTATGCCTGATAATGGTGTGGGACCATTTTGTATATTTGTGGAGAAATATCCTTTCAAATGTGGGTATCAATTTGTATGCTTTCAAACAGTACCGAAAACCATTATAGCCCAGCCAATGATTTATCAGAGCCCCATAGTATCGACTCCTATTCTACTCAAACTTAAAAATGACAATAGCACGACAACCTTTTTGTGTGTATGGATTCTGAGGCTGAATTGCAGTTTCCTCGAAAACCAGGCAAATGATTTTTTAATCTTTCATCGTTGTTCATCTTTTTAAAATAACATAACCGAGATATCCAACAATACAAAAAAGGGAAGAGGGTTTGGGACTGTTAAGTTGTTAGAGTTAGAGTTTTAGGGTACCAAGAAGCGGTCATTGCTTTTTTCCTCCGATGGAGTTGGAATATTTTAGTTAGGAGTAAGGGGTTACTAGTTAAGGTTAGGGTGAGGTTAGGTTAAGGTTAAAGGTTAGGTTAAGGTTAATAAAGCAGGTTTGTAAAGCAAGGGGTTTCATCTGTGGATCCTGAGAGGACTGGATGCCAAAAGAGGGTTAGGGAGGGAGATTTAATAAATGAGTGTGACAAAAATTAGGAGTTGTGAAGTTCAAAGCCATTGATTCCACAAAAAAAACTAAGGAAAGGAAACTTTGCTGATAGACTCATTGGAATTTCTGATTTCATTATTTTCCAAAGGGTAAAAAGGGGAGCAGCAGAGGAAAAGGGAACAAAGAGATTAAAAGTGACATTGATCCTCCTCTTAAACAATAATACCTTGAAAATACTGTCTCCTAAAACAAGGGAAAATACTACATTTTGAAACTGTCTATTGATATTCTACCACTGCTATTCATAGTCAGGTGGGCTCTGTAGTAGATCTCTAGATTTGGCTTGAAGACAATGGAGAGAGTATTGTGTGCTCAGATTAGAGACCGATCCACCTGTATTACAGTACAGACAGGCAGTTCATAAACTCCATAATTCCAAGGTCTGGGGGTAACCGTGGGTAGATCGGTTTAGGATGAGAGTGACCCAAATGTACCTCCATGGCCAATGACCTTCTGCATTGTAGCCTGCAGTGTGTCATCATTTAGTCTGCATAATATTCCCAACCATTTCTGTAAAAATCTGTCTGTATGTGAATAAAAAGGGTGGTTGTGGATGTGGGCTATCCAGAGGCCAGGCCAATCTGGCTAGAGAGACTGTGCCCATCTGGGTCTGGGTGGTGGGCCAAGTGCCAGGGTTCCACCCCCCCCTGGATGGTTGGCTGACCTTTTCGTCTCCATGTGACTGGGACTCTCAATATTAGAACACCATCACATCTGTTGTCTTTATATGTATGCGTCGCCCCCTACTGTTCTCTATCTACCTCCATGATGTCAGTGTCTGTGTGTGCCACCCATTTGTATCTATTCAATGTGTCTGCATGTGTGTGTGTCTGTGAGTGTGTGTACATGCCTACACATGCTTAAAGCTTTTGAATCCGCTTTAGAGCCTGTAGTGTATGTGTATGTGTGTGAGTGTGTGGTGTTTGAGCAAGCTCACAGTCCACGCACGGGGCGCAGAACCGTCCAGTGTCTTGGGGGGATTATTTGGGTCATATGCCAAACCTTTGCAAAAGAAAGACCTTATTCTTTATGAATATGTACATCTCCCGCCTCTCTCCCTCTCTCCCCCAGTTAATCTGCTCTCCCTGACAAGGCCAGCCAGGGCCTGGGGTTGGGAGCCATGGGGACAGGAGAGAAATGTCAAGCTCCCTCCACACCTCCGGAGGAACTCACCTCAGGGGCTCCACATGTAAATATCACAGCTTTGCCAGCACAGCAGCAGCAGCAGCAGTGTGGACCTGGCACATCCATCCAGCCGGTGCTGTCTCCAGAGGCTGATGACAAGCGGTGCCAAAATGAAGGGTTTTATGTGGTTTTTGGTGTGTTTTGAGGAGTACTGTGCAGTTTTACTGTACCATTCCCTTGTTAAAGGGGAAGTTTACTGTCTCAAACTATCATTTCTGCTCCACTATGCCAGTGATTCAGAGAGCAGCACGTACTAGCTCTTGCTGTTCAACAGAGAACCTCACGGGAGAGGGGAATCTTGGGAGTTGTAGGAATTCAAATGGGCAACTTGGAACATCAGGACTGATCAGGGCATTCAAAGCGAGATAACTTGACTCAGATATCATTTGATTAAACGATATCTGACTAACTGATCCTGCTTTAAAATTAAGGATTATATAAGGCAAACAGGCTTGGGACAGTGTGATATTGAGTTTTATTTTTGATGAAAAGGGGTCAAATAGTGTCAATGGCTGAACTCCAGACCAGACTCCCCTCTAACTCCCACATATATGTTGGAGGACCCATCAATCTCAGAATTCCCTTTGTGCCAAGTCTGCCTGGAGCTAAGACAAGTGTCAACAGCAACAGTAAACCAGCAGCCTGATCACGCACAACCCCCCATATTCAGGATGTTCAACCACGACGGGAACTTTTCTATCATTCTTCCTCTGCTTTTAAAAATGCATTTCTCCAAGGGCATAGCCAACGAGGTCAGAAGTGGTGCACACACACCTGGGTACATTCCCATACAGTATGTCACTGACTGGGAGACATATGGCTCCAAAACTAAAAGCTAATGAATGCCTCTGCTTTAAACACAACAGAAAGGCATGGTGTAGTCTGAAAAAACCCCTGCAGAACTGAACATCGACTGTATCCAAATCTCATTCCTTCCCCCCTCAAGAGAGAAACAATATTGAAGCATTTCTTCTGCCTTCATGTTTGAAGCATGTTCCTTTAGGAAAGGGGAGACTAAAGATGAGCGTTCCGCTACTCGACTGGAAATGATACCAGCTGAGGGGTTTGGGCGCAGGCCTTTTTCTCATCAGCATAAATTCAACTGTCTGCAGGACGGGCAGTGTGGAGTGTGTGGAGAACCAACAGCACAGGCAACTGACTACACATATTGGGAAAAATCTCTGAGAATGTTTCAGTAGGGAGTTCAAAATGCGGGCCTCTGATACAGGAACAATGAAAAACGTTCACTGGAGTCTTCACACTTGGAGAGTGTGAAGCCCCAACTGACAAAGCTTTAGTTGGAGCTTTGTCAGACAGGGGTGGACTGGGCAGGAGGAAAGCTTTTTCTTGAGAAAATATTTGGCTAAGGGTGGAAGCTCGAGTTCAGTAACCAGTAACCAGTTTGTTACCCTCTCTTTCCAAGTGTTTTTGGATGGAGGACTTGTTATTGTGAAACTCTGTGTGTGCTTTCTCATGTGAGGCCATGAGATGTGTGTGTGTGTGTGTGTGCGTGCGTGTGTGTGTGTGTGTGTGTGTGTGTGTGTGTGTGTGTGTGTGTGTGTGTGTGTGTGTGTGTTCGCGTGTGTGTGTGTTGGTGGGGCAAAGGTAATGTTTGTCAGTCCAATACCACTGGCTTTTTAAGTGACCTATATGTCCACTATATATCTTTTATACAAGTTGGACAGCACAGTACTGTTGGAGAGGGTGAGAGGAACACACATAGCCCACATGACACACGTTTCTATCCTTGTACCTTTGTAGTTGAATCGTAGAGCTCACATTAGTGGGAGTAAAAGGGAAACATAAAAAAGGAAGAGTAGGAAAGGGAGGGACAGAAGAAGAGGAGGAGATGGTGGAGGACGAAGGGCATGCATTTTAAAAGGAGTTAAAATGCCATCTGCTTCAGGGACGGGGGGGGGGGAGGGGGCTTGTGGACTTTGTGAGACACTTACCAAAGGCTTCTGGAAATTATAAGGAAACAGAAAACAAACAGAAAAGGAAAGGAAAAACAGAACAATTAATTTTAGGGAGTGATTTAAGTGCTGGGAGTTCCACCTAGAGTGCTGAAACCACAGTTTACAGTAGGTGCGCCTTTTCTATCTCAGAAGCTGAATGTTAAATGACATTTATAAGAAACATCAGTCAAATAGCACAAACAGAACCAGACAGTTGTTAATGTTGTCCTGTGTAGGACTGCTGCATGTTTACCATATAAAATGCTAAAATGTACATAGGCTGAATGTGTCTGCCTTTACTACTTAGCAAAATCTCATCAGCAAATGTTGTACTCAAATGTGTATTGTTAAATGCCAGATGAGGAAAAAAATGATTCAAACATATACATTTTGAATCTACTTGAATCATTGGTTAGGTTAGATAATAAGTCAAGCTTTTTTTATTTTTTTTTATTTTTACTTTAGTCACTTTGTTTTTACTCTGTTGTGGGTTACTGAAGGTCAAATGAAGGTTGTTGAAGTCTGCAGGATGTGTATTGTGACACATCAGAGCCTCAACAGACAGACAGACAGAAAGACAGACATGACAACAGCAGACATAACACAGAGTAGAGTAGCAGAATAATCCACTGAAGTGAACCCTGATAGAAGACTGAACACACATAGAAAAGTAAAGACAGTGAAACAGAGAGACAGGTGACACACAAACAGGGGGTAGACGCAAACAATCTGAATGCTTAGCAACCCCATCATTCTCTGAAACTCTTCTGAGCCTCACTTTGGGAGCAATAATACAAGCAAACATTTAAACAACTCAGGAAATTATCAAACCTAATCCTAAATTCAATATGTTCCTGTCTAGTCAATTATAAGTACCATATGCATGTTTGTCCGTTTAATCAATATGAGGCCCAGTGAGTCTAAATTGCTATAGTAAAGGCACAGGGAGGAGCTGGTTTGAGTGAGAATATAAGTGCAGGGCCTGAGACATTAGCATCAGAAACTCAGCACTCGCTTCATAGAAATCCCCTACGGTGGCCTGCTGTCCTCAGAAGGAGAAGTCAGAAGCATTTGCACACAACCCCCTCATTCTGAAGCACTCCAGTAGTCCCTGATACCCCCACAGGGAAGCCACTGTCCGCTAACACCGAGAAACAAAGCACTCTGAAAAGTTGTAGAACATCATCTAAGCCAGTTAACAGTTTTTTTTGTTGCTGCCCTGGGATTTCCTTGGTAAAATTCCAGATGATATTTGGCTCTTTAAAGCCAAAGGACCGAGAAAAATAATTTCTTATCTATAAAAATCAAAGGTCTCCTAGAATTTTCTGTCTGGTATGCCTGACAGGTCATAAAACCCACAACTTGGGGTTTTCACTCTACAGCTTTTGCAAGGGCTACAACTGGGGCAGGAACTCAATTGTGACAGACTCTTTATTTAGTGTTGATTTACACTGATTTACATTAGCAGCTGCAACTCAAATAGGATGCATTGGATTTTTCTGATGGTGACAAATCATCGACCCAAAATATCTACCCCTTAACGCCTGGGGCCACTCTAGGGCTTGCACTTAATTAGGTATATAATTAGACTTTGCTTTACTGGGTCTCTCAATAAGGTTTAATCAATGGAAACTAGACAACACGGTACAGTAATGTGGTGGCCAAAACTAGACCAAGCTCCTTTTCTCTTTATGACACATTTCTAGGGCATAGTAAATAAGTTGAATCAGTCAGTGCTACTAAACAGTATCAATCCTAGATCATTCTGTCAGCGACTGCATTATCAATCATAATGTTTCAGAGCTAAGCTAACATTCACAAGCTCAATTGTGGCTGTTTTGTTTTGGCATTTAAAAAAACAGCGAAATGTGCTAAGGCCATGCAATAAAACAAAGGTAAAGTATAGAAGTGCAAGAGGACGACCAGAGGGGCATCACTTTCTTACCTGAGCGAAGCTGTTTGATTCGCCCATTACTTGCATTGGGGTCTATAGGCAGGAAGTCCTTGAACCAGGTGATTTCTGGGTCGGGATTGCCACTGGCTGCGCAGAGCATGGTTGCCGTCCGGGTGCGCTCGACCACTTTGAGCTGGGGTCCCATGTCTATGTTGGGGAATCCTGCCGGTAGCAAGTCCTCTGTGGAGGGAAAAGTAAAGAGAAACGCTTACTTAGTGTGGAGAACCATGCATTTATTTCATCTAGAGCACTGAGGTACAATAATTGATTTACTGGTTTAGTATGATTTTTTCTTTATGGATTTCTTTTGTATGGGTTTTCCCCATCAATATGATATAAGACTCAGACTGAAGAGCTACGATTCTACATCGGCACAGGAAAGAAAATACACATGAATTTTCTAAATAAAAGCCTCTATTCCTTGTGTATCATGATTATCTAATGACAGCTCACCTCCAAAGTAGCTTTAGCCGAGGCCCTAAAGGCCAGTGGCAGTTTACGCTCCACTACCTCTCCTGGGATATCCTAATCTGAATTTGGTTTAGACCACAGCAGACAGCTACACTTCTACATCTTGGGATTACACTGGGTGCAAAGACAGATAAACTCCCTAAACCAATAAAGCAGATTAGGATCATTTTAATAAACCCTTAAGTCCCAATGGTCGGAGAAGTCCGGTCTAACACATAGGGTAGGAAACATGGCAGCTGAGGAGCGACAAAACATGACCTAACAAGTAAATGCGAGGTAACCCTAGTAGATCTGCCCCTTACCTCCTCATTCTCAACAGGTGCAGCACACTGAGCAAATTAGAGGAGACAGGCAGCCCACATAAACACAGCCAACAAATACAGATACGTTGCAGACCGTATCTCAAGTACCTGTGAGTAGGTATTCAAACAAACAACAGCTTGTGCCCCTCATGCACCGACAGCACCACACCTCAGGACACAGAAACACTCAAGGCTGTGATTAGAGTGAGCCTTGTCTATCGTTATTGGTGTTTTCATAAACAAACACTCATAACGCTAGCCAAGCACACTTTAAAACAAGCAAGAATGCTAACAGGTAATTTACTCATTCAGTCATTGTATACAAAGGAACAACTGGGCAATTACTGTACTTGATCACGCATGCTAAACCAATTTAGCGCCATTGAGCAACTAGGGACAAGTAAGTGAAGTGTTACAGTATAAGCATTGAGTAAGCATTGGGAGTCTGCTATTCATCTGAAAGGGCTCTGGTTCTTCACGCCTGACCTCTACCCAGGCGTGCTGAGTTGTGACTCACTGGGCAATGAGCACCTGGGGCTAGCCTGCACTGTAATATGCATCAGACCCCTGCGGCCACAGAGTGGGTAAAGCAGGCTGAGTAAGACAGGGCCAGTGGTACAGCAGAGGTCGTCTCTCATCTTCAGGGTACAGCCATATGACCTCATATGAACTCAGCACTGCAGACATCATGACAGCCATGTCGATGCCTGGAGACAGCTCGATTGAGGAAATAAGGCCAGCAAGTTTGTTTGAGTTAACAGTACACGGCTGCAAGCGCAGGAGAAAGAGAGAGAATGACAAAACAAGAGAGAGCAAGACAGAAAGAGAGAGAGAGAGAAAGTGTTACGGATGGGGTTGCACTTCCCAGTGCAATCCCTAGATGTCTACCTCCAGCTGCCCACTGTGCTGCCTCACTCTCTCTCTCACTCACTCACTCACTCACTCACTCACTCACTCACTCACTCATCATGGATTTATCACCTGCACCTGTGTTTAATTGTCACTGATGCTTTATGTACCCTCACTTCCCTTCACTCCCCGCTCAGTCTTCACAGTGTGTGCACCATGTGTTGGTCACCTAAGAAAAGTAAGCCCTTGATATTTACGAGTACTGTTTTGGAGAAGTTTTCTCCTCCCTTTATTTTTGAGTTTAGTTCGTAGCCTTCTGTATATAACCAATTCCTGTTTTGGAGACTTTGTTTTCTCCCCATTATTTTCGAGTAAGTCTGTGCTTTGTATCCTGTGTTGACAATTCAACCTTCAAGTAAAGATCCCTTTATTTTTGTATTGCTGCCTACTTGTCTGCCTCATTTATATGCACCGCACCTGGGTCTGCTCACCAAAAAACGTACAAGAAAGAATAGAAAGAGGCCCGAAACGAGGACCCCCTCATAGGCTCCCTAGTATGGGGGCTGACACCAGCGGAGATGGATAAATATTGCAATGCTTGGTTCAAAGAATGAGAGGCATTTGTGCTGTTTTAGGCTTGATGCCGAATCCTTTCCATTGATTATTAACAAATGCTGATGTATAATCTCTTTGTACTGTGGTTCCCTGAGGGGAAAAGCTACAGCAAGCCTGTATGTCAGCCCACACTTGAGGACGGTTTTGAGCTCACTCAATCTCTTCTAGTCTGTGACTTCAATGTTCTATGCATCAGGCGCTTTAAAGGTTGTCATACTCCAGTAGCACTCCAGTTATATCTGCAGGATATACCTGCATTTAGAGGCAGTATGTCATTGCCCAGGATCCTCTGATATTGTCGTATGATGTTCAGGACCTACAGTAACCATCACACAAGTCTGCCTCAACAGGCATGAAAGTAGGAGAAAACTACTCTACCCTCATCCAGTAGTGAAGCTGAAAACATAGGCAGTATGAGTTTATACGAGTTTCATTTGAGTTTAATTAAATTGGACAAGTGACAGAGGGATCAGTTAGAGACGCCTAGAGGAGCCTTGAGTGGTGGAAGGTGGGCGAATGAACAGCAGAGAACAAGAGTGCAGGAGTGGAGGAATCATGAAGCGATTACACTATCATTATGGCTTCTCCAATCTGCGAAAGCAGCCAAATAAATGCACTCTTGAGTAAATACCATGTGGTATTCGGTTTCCCAGGAATGGTGTCTGATACAATCTCCCCTGCAGCTTAGAAGGGCTGGCGATAGAACCCACCATGCAAAAATAAATAAATCACTGTTGTAAAAAAAAATGAGTTCAGGGTCAGCCAGCCTGAGAGAGGGGTGAAGGGAAAAAGCTAACAACAAGGCTTGATTGCACCCAGGGTTCCCTGAGGGCATCCTTAGATTATATTTGTGTATGATGCACTTTGGTGTTCTCTGCAATGGCAAATCAAATCAGCCCTTCCACCACCTGATTGGTCAGACACAATGTCATAGTTTTATTCACCAGAAGGGCCTCTTACCTCTCCGCTGCTTGGCAGCACTCATCATCACGTTGCAGAGCGCCATCATTCACGCCGAGACTGGCGTTTTTACATCCCCCCTTTGCTCCGCAGTCCTGGCATGCCTATTTATGTTTTAGGGCTACTGCTAATGTGCTGCACAGTCAATTACTCATACAAACATCCTTGATTGGAGAGATTCAGACCACTGGCCAGTTATATTTGTTTTAACAAGGGGATTGGACATTGAAAGCCCACTCTCAAACTAGGTGGAGTAACCATTTGTCGCAGTCTCATCGATACCGAAAATGGTCAGTGCCATGCAATTACACGTTGGCACATGCAAAGGATTGGCATCTGGGCAGCTCAGTCTGACCCGCTGAGAGGTATTTAGGCAGTACTAATAATGACGTTGTCTCAGTCACCACTGAGGCTGCATACATTGGCCACTCCATCAGACAGTTGGCAAAGGACCCATATGCAACACTCACCCTCCACGTCCTGTTGACCACTTTTCCCTCCTTTATCCTCTTTGTCTTTGCCGCTTGCTTTGTATACGAGGGCTGCATCCATTATCCAAAATTGTATTTAATTGTGCTTCGCTGTTTAATGTCATTACACAAGCGACAGGTGCAAAGCCTTTAATCGGTTAGTTTAGCGACAGCACGACACTTAATCTGCAGACTCATTCCTGCTGTTGTGTTCCCCTTCTCGTCTATGTGCGATGGTCCACTTGTAATGGTCATCTCCAATAATTTTCCACCCTAATGTAGCTCATTTCCAACAATGCATCACTCTCAAATTATCTTAAATTTTGCAGAAAATCAGAGCAGTCAGGAGCAACTTGACAGACTGCATTTTGAGAGGTCTGAAAGCCATTCTGGGTCAGGGGTGCACGTCAACCTCTCTGATAGGGTGGCTTCAAAGCTCCTTTGACTGAGCCATCAATTACCACACCGAAAGAGGGAAAAAACATTTTTTTTCCCATCGTTCCCTGGAACTGCAGCAAATGCCAAGGGTGCACCGCCATTCCCCACACTTATTACTCATATTATTATTTTCACTTACTGAAATTATTTAATTTCATCAGTGGCATAATCAGGTTAACTGATTACCCCTCGCCACAGCCAGCAACGGGGCTTTCGTAAAGGCTGTGCATTAATATTACAGAGAGACTGGAGAGAGAAGGGAAAGAGGGAGAGAAAGAGAGAGAGGGGATGGAGGGAAATTAGCAATGCACACACAGAGCAGGAGAGAGTGAGAGAAAGAGAGAGAGAGAACCCTCAGCATTACCATAGCCTTTGAATAAATAGACTTTTGACTAATCTGCAGGCCCAGCTGTTTGGACTCTGGAGATGGTCAATTTCATTTACTGTGCTCCCAATCCACAGGTAGCTCAATTCACATAATTGACAGGTCGGTGATGAAACAGAGAGTGGGGGGGTGGGCTTGTGTGAGGCTGGACAGGTGTGTGTGTGTGTGTGTGTGTGTGTGTGTGTGTGTGTGTGTGGGGGGGGGGGGTAGAAGCAGATACGGAGGGTAGTCGGGCCTCTCTGGGATCCTGGTAGCACCACTTTCGGTGGAGCCTGTGTCAGCATGGATCGCTGCGCAAAGAGAGAAGGGGACAGCAGCATAGGAAAACTAATCACGACCTCTCCAGCTTGGCAGTGCTCGCCTTTGGACTCCAATCTCAGGTAGATAATAGGTATTATGCAGCATGCACTCAACCTATCCCTCCTCACTCACTGCACTTTCGTAGTCTGTGTGCTCGAGAGGCGGCCGTGGACTATTGGTATTCTTCACGCTTTCCACATGACCAAGGGCAGAATATATATCCAAATTTCAAAACTGAGTAAAAGTTTTGAGCACTCCAGATTACAGTGGAATGAGTTTGTCGGGTCAGCTTCTTGAACATATGGACTTCACGGTGAGAGCGGTTTACTTTTGAATTCTGATTGACTGCCTTTGGTCTCAGCAGCAGTTGTCAATAAAATGATTCCCCCCTTCAATCTGTCTGTGTGTGGAAATAACTTTTGTGTTAACTGGCATAGGAAGTGATATTCTGACCGTTGGAGTTCTACAGACACTGTCCAGACCCTTGTAAAACCAGAATAGACACCCCCACATTAGGCCACACTTTAAAGATATCATCTCAACTGGCCTAAAAGTAAGTCGTGTTTGCCACATGCACTGTGTTCCAAATACTGTAATAGCTGCCAAGAGCATAATAGCAGCTAGTGTTTTTGAGAGCAATTTCCATTAACAAGCAGAGTTAGCCACTGGGGCTGCACTTTTGTCACGTCTGAAAGCTAAAAGTGGATGCCTGTCATTTCCTGAGGAGAAGAGGAGTTCAGTGAATGCCCCTATCGAATGCCAAAGAAGTGAGACTCCAGAGAAAAGCTGTGGTCTAAACTCCATCTCTCTATTCCTACTTTCTGTATCTTTGCTTTCTTTATGAACTGTAACTCATTCACCATAGCTATAGGGGCCAGAGGTGATCAGCTGGAATTAAAAATACTTAAATAGCATCTACAGACATGCGCTCCATGGCCGAGTTCAACACAGGTGAACATGCATGCTGCCATTCTCTCTTCTTCAGAAACTTAGAAGCTGAGAACCAAAACTACTGCTCAGATAGTACAGTACACTGTCTCCTAGTCTGCCAACGTAGACACAGCACAGACAAGAGAAAGTAATTGTCCAGGACAGCTCAGACAGATCTCCTCCCTGTGAAGAGAAGAGTAAAAAAAAAAGAAGCTCTCTCTGTTTATCTATTTCAGCCAGTGAAGTTTTGCCTAGCACTAGCGCTAGCTCTCCGGGTGCCTGAGTGGCCCCAGGGAAGACAGGCGAACTCCAGGGGAGACGGGAGATGAGATGAGGCCAGGACCATTAGAGGAAGTGCCTCTCCTCTGCGAGATGTCAACCAGTAGAGTCTCATTCGGCATGTCCTGGCTTTCATTTAGCGTACCTTACAAGGCAATGCCGCGTTTTTTTGTCAATTAAACATGTTGACTGTGTATTTCACCTAAATGAAAGAGTCAAAGCATGGAACTACAAACTACTACACCTCATCATCATCTTTATCATTCTCTGTGTCTATGTTTGGAGGAATAGAATTATTAGTACCCCTCCAGTCAATAATAAATGATTAAAGCTATTGTGCCTACAGCAGTAGTACATCCTGCCACCTTTTCAACACCTCATGCTGGATTTGGAGGCGGACTGCCAGCCAGCGGGGTGCGTGAGAAGACTTCATTCACCTGAAACACAGGCCTTTAGAGAGAGAGCCCTCTAAGCCTATCTAGCAGCTGGAGCCAAAACAACCATGATTTGAGCTTAGAGCTCTGAGCTCCCCTCTCAACCTCTCCAATGAAAGCAAATGAGTATAGAAACTGCCCTGCGGAAGCCTGAATATTCAACACCAGCTGAATACAAATGTAAACATCAGAATAGTTGATACCAAAATTATGGATATTATAATTGTAAGAGATTGGGGGGACATTGTCCTCTAGGGCCATTAGCTTGGTGCAATTAAGCCTCTAATAACAGGGTGGGAGGCACCTTTGCGAGTGGAGCAACAATTATGAATATGTTTTGCGATAAATGGGAAATGGACAAATGGCCACCGGCTTGGTAATTGCTCATTGCCACTAATAGCTGTGGAGGCAACAAGCGGGCAATAGAGGGGGGCCATTGGGGATGGACCCTCGCTAGGGAGGAGGCTGGAGACGCGAATAAATACATCACTTAAAAAGATGACAAGCTTGAGAGGTTGTGCACTGAATGACAATCAGAGTTGAATTGCCTCGCAAGAGCGACAGGACACAGGAGGGAATATTTATGTGCTCCCTTCTTCCTTTCCAAAGCAAAGACCCGAGCTACAATTTCAACATCATTTCCTGAGAATAGCGGTCCTCAACGGAAGAATTGGCCACAGTAGTTTAACTTTCACTCTGAAAACAGAGCACATGCCAGAATCAACAATGAAATAAATGGAAACATAGGAGGAGGCCATAGAAAAAGAAACAACGCCTTGTACTCCCACACTGAGGTGACCCAGTATGACTTGTTTTGAGGCCATTCAATTCCAAACTCTTCACCAAAAACCAAACAGAAGTCAACAATGTCTCTAATTGGATCCAATCATCACAACACAAATTTGGCATCCAGTGTCTGTTGAAATACACACTTCTGTTCAGCCTGCTCATGTCTCGAAGTGGACGCAAAGTGACAGTTAGCGTATACAAGTTCTCAGTGCGAAGTTGATGAAGAGAGAGCTGGAGAAGGCAAACAGTGTGCTCAGGGAACAGATGTTCATTTTGCATGGTCCAATGCCAATGCAGAGCCTGGCGGAGCCTGTGCCAGCCAAGCAACGGGCAGGCAGGCTAAAGCAACACAGAGTTGTGAGCTGCATGCCCTTTAAGGCTGAGGAGCTGGAGTGTTCTTTAAATATTAACAGCTGCTGCTCAATCCAGTCAGACCAGGGAAGGGCTCCAGAACAGAAGCTCTGTAATCAAGGAAAAGCTGGTGGGATAGCATCTTCATTCTTTTCTCTCTCTCTTACTTGGGCTTTATTTTTCTCTCTTTAAGTTTATGCCAACAATACAATGTATGGAAGAGAGGCTTTTCATGGTCAAGCCGGTATAACTACCTATTGCAATTGTTATCCAAGCCTTTATGGGGATTCTTAGAGGGGGGTAAATGGGGGTGAAGTACTTAGCTCAACATAGAGATATCCAACCTACTATTCTATACAGAATGTATAGTGGTAGCACACCTCATCCGTGTGGGACTTGAAGCCTATCAATTCCTCCAAAATGCAGGGCAGTTGGTGTGACCTCTGTGTTGTACAGCTTTAGTCACCTGGGTAGTGGCTCATGTTTATTCATGAGGCCGGTGGCCCAGGCCGCCTCCCCCAGCTCCTCTTTATTCATGAGCTGGGCTCTCTGCAGGTCGTCTCTGGTCCTGTTTCCACGGGAACCACCATATCCACTGCTATCCTTTCATGTCAGACCCAAGTTAGTAGTATATGGTCTGTCTATATCCATGGTCATCTTCAAATGTGGCCAGCAATGTAAAATGGCAGGCAGTATAGGCAGCATGGACGATAGGGTCTCAAAGGGTAAACCCCCCCCCCCCCCACTGGAATCAAGGAGAGAAAACAGAAAGTCTACTCTGTGAGTCACAGGAGCAATCAAACAATTGAGCACTTATCCCGGTAAAACCATCCCGGAGACACTGATCTTTCAATTTAGCCTGACAGTGGATCCATTTATCTAAACTTTCCACCGAGTAATAAACCAATCGGTCCACTGAGCCAGCCCAAAACCATTTTCCTCTCTCTTTCACTCTGTCTTGCTCTTTCTCTTCTGCCTCTGTCTCTTACCTTACTATCACCCAAAAGACAGGCCACAAGGTCGCCCTACTTGAGCAGGCATTACATGAAATCGATGGTGAAAGTTCGGAAGCTGAGCGCCCCCGGGAGAGCTGAGTTTCAGCCACTTATACCTCGCTGTCGCTCCTCTCCCCCATCCCCAATCACGCCTGATTAACGCTCTCCAGGTTCCCAGGATCAAAGGATTGGAAGGCCATAAACTCCCGTCTCAGTGAATTTCCTCTGGGCGGCAGTTTTTAAAGTGGCCATAGAGAGACATAGGAGTTCGGCTGATGTCGAAATTCGGTGTGTGTGTGTGTGTGTGTGTGTGTGTGTGTGTGTGTGTGTGTGTGTGGGGGGGGGGGGTTAGAGGTGGAGAGAAATAAGAGAGGGGGAACATGACCATCCATAAGAACAAGCAACAATAAGAACAATTCCTCCACAAGTGGGTGCTTCGAACAAGCCTGCCCTCCAACACCACCAATAGCAGCACATTCATTCCCCTTACTTCAAATGCAAACCGGCAAGAAAGTCCATTCCAATAGCTGTGTCACAACACAAATAAACATAAACACACAGGGAAATACCATTTCCCATTTGGAAATGCACTTGGCTGATAGCGACAAATATGGCCGCCGCAGAGGAGGTCTGTAGATTGTGCTAGATCTTAACAGTGCTAAACAAATGTATTATGCAGTAGTGAGAGCAGCTGAGGTGGTGGGAATGGGAATTGGCTTGTTTATGAGGGCGAGCAGCAGATAATACAGTGGGCAAATACAGCTGGGTGGGTGTTAATACCATCTCACTGCAGACTTAATCAAATGAGGCCTGCTGGGGCTGCCTCCGTTGAGAGGAACCCCTCTTTCTGGCGTTCTTATCTTCCTTTCTCTCTTTTTTTTACTTTCTCTTTGTCTCTCTATCTCTCTTTCTCCCCCGCTCCGTGGTAGCCTCAATTCCTCTTCCCCTTCATCATTGTTTCTCTCTGTCATTGTAGCTCTGTCTCTCTACTCTTTGGTCTCTATCTCCCCTGCATCTTTCTCTCATCTTCTCATCCTCTCCCTCTATCTCTGTACATTCTTTCCATTCCATCTCTCTTTCCCCCCTCTCCCTCTCTGCTCAGTGAGTTCTTAGGGGAAGTTAAAGGTGAGAGGAGCAGGTGGATGAGAGGAGGAGGAGGAGGAGGAGGAGGAGGAGGAGGAGGAGGAAATGGGATCTACTCCTGATACTGAGCACCTTATTCATCTGTGTCTCATTAAAAGACCCACTGCCCACCTGCTCCAGACATACTACCTCTCTGTCTTGGCCTCCACTCTATTTCTATCTCTCCTTTTCTCTCCTCCTTTCTCTCTCTTTCTGCATTTCTAACCTTTGCCTTTATCGCTCTCTACACTTTCTCTCTGCTCCTCTTATCCATCTTGTTCAAATTCAAGTGTCTGGTAACACTTTACATTAAGTTGTCCTTAAATGTATGTAACGACATGGTAATAACTGTGGTATCAACATTGTACTTACATAGTAACTACATAGTAACTGCTATGTGATTACAGTTTAACAGTATCAGTTATTACACAAAGGAAATGTACTGGGATATTTGGCATTACCAATCTTTGACAATTTTTAACATAACAATGGAGTTATACTGTCTAATCTATTGTCATGGAGAGAGAGTTTTGGCATCGATCAAGCCAATAGTTTAACCACTTGTGTAATAACTGATACCGCTAGAATGTAGAATTACATAGTAATAACTTTAGTATCAACATTGTAACAACTAAAAATGAAATGACACACACACACACACGCACACGCACACGCACACACACACACACACACACACACACACACACACACACACAGAACAATTACTCCCTCTCCACTAACCTCTGTTCCCCTCTCTCCCCTTATTCGTCTCTCAGAGGAGGTCAATTGTAAAGTCCTCTCATTGTTAAAGCTGCCCAGATCAGTGGGGTTTTTCACTGTGGCTTCGTAACTGGCCAATTCGGCTCATGATTAAGTCTGTTGTTGGGGTGTGGTAACCTTTGCCCGGCCCCAGCATGACAGGTTTACCCATGAGCCAACCGCGGAGCAGACCGAGGAGAGAATGGAAAGATGCATCATGCATGAACATACAGTACTGTAGAAACATTAACTAGGGGGGAGATCGGCATATTCCAGCACACACATCGATCTATCCATGCCATTCTCACTTATGTGTTGCCTCTCCTTATGGGCAAGCTCTATTATAAAGGGGCCAGGGTATTGCTTGTGTGCAGCAGACCATGTCCATTGTAAGGACGCACCATTTAACCCTGCTTCTCTTGGTCTACTCAAGGGGATATCTAATAGGGTGCAGCATGAGAAAGACAATGGGCAGGTGGGTGGTTGGAGGTCAATACTCATCCATTAGTTTGGATCTCTATCATTTAACATTCCTGCCTCTCCAATGCCTCCCCATTATCACATTCCTTCCAGCCACAAGTGTCTTCGTCACACCTTCCCACCCACTCACACACACGTAAGCCTAAACACTGAGGCTTTCACTCTCTGTCAAACACTCATGTTCACATTCACACACACACACACACGTTTGTGTGAACAGACACGCAAACACACATATACACACACACACACACACACACACACACACACACACACACACACACACACACACACACACACAGACAGAGACAGACACACACAGACAAACAGACCAAACATTAGGCCTAAACGCTAAGGCTTTCGTTCTCTGTCAAACACACATTCACATTCACACACACACCCACACACACACAAGATCACAAACACACACTTGAACACACACTTGAACACACACACACACACTTCCCAGCACTGGTCCCCTCTGGCTCCCTAATGCATGATAATGCACTTTTCAGTCCTGCTGCACTCGGGCTTTCCGGAGGAATACAGCGGGAATGATCATCAGCCACGCTCCGTTACTCCAAATCATTCATGGCACGGCTTTAAGAACACATCGCCCGCTAATACCCTGCAACCCCTGGGGCTGGCCAAGCACTGCACTGGCTCGTCGGCTGGTGCCGAGAGAGAGAGAGAGAGAGAGAGAGAGAGAGAGAGAGTGAGAGAAAGAGAAAGAGAGGGGGGGGGGAGAAAGAGAGGGGGAGGAAGAAAGAGAGAGAAAGAGAAACAGTAGAAAGAGGAGGGGTAATGAGCGAATGGGGGAAAAACAAGAGAAGGATGTCTCAATGCTTGGCCTGCAGCCAAATAGCCTACCCCCTTCCTTCTCTTTCTTTTCCCTCTCTTTTATTTCATGGCTTTTTAATCTCAGAGAGTGGAGGCTAACTGCCGGGTGGCTAACTGTGGTGCAGCTAAAGCACAGTGGCGGTTGGCTAAAGCTCTTGTTGGCTCTTGTTTGCCCATAGTGGGTAACTAGGCATGTTCCCTGCCACTTTCACAACGGGGAGGGCTGGGTAGTGATGAACTAGGGGTTGCAAACCACATTGTTTCCACACACTCTCCAATGCTCAAATCAGAGGAAGGAAGGGATGGAGTGTGGTGAAGGGAACAAGGAATGCATATTGCAAAGTACTATAACATATGGTAGATGGAGCCAATACAAACTGCCCAGAGACTTGAAGAGACAAATATTGAGAGAGATGGTGGCAATAACGTAATCATCATTGACCTCGATGCATATGTGTGTGTGTGTGTGTGTGTGTGTGTGTGTGTGTGTGTGTACATTTACATCTTTGTCATTTAGCAGATGCTTTTATCCCCCAAAAAAGTGCCAATTTTTGGTGGAGAGGTCTGAGGAGGTGTGACCCCAGGTGTAACGCAAAGAAATGGGTCTTTAGTCTACAGCAGAAGATAGGTAGTGACTCTGCTGTCCTGACAGTGGTGGGAAGCTCATTCCAGCACTGGTGCACCAAGACAGAGAAGAGGGAACTTCTTCACTGAGCAGAGCAGCACCTGAGAAGAGCGACCACTACGTCCTTGTAGAGATAACAGTGCCAAGCATCCAGCAGAGGTGGAAGAACGGAGTGACCGGGCTAGGATTTGGGGAGTGACAATTGCTTTGCAGATAGAGATGGGTTGTTTTATAGCCCCCTAGGTGAGCACCAGGGTCTTGAATCTGATGCGAGCTGCTGCTGGGAGCCAGTGGAGGGTGAGGAGGAAGGGGGTGATATGAGTGTGTGTGTGTGTGTGTGTGTGTGTGTGTGTGTGTGTGTGTGTGTGTGTGTGTGTGTGTATGTGTGTGTGTGTGTGTGTGTGTGTGTGTCTGTGTATGTGTTGACAAAATCCAATTAAAACTTCACGAGGAGAAGAAGAACAAACAAGACTTCCTGGTCCTTCAGGAGAGCAGCCAATTAGCAGGCTGCCTGATCAAACGAGTGTTGTAGTGGCCCCGCCCGCTCTACAGCTCTCTCCTCACTAACGAGGTCCCTCAGCATGGAGGGTCAGAGACAGACAGAGAGAGAGAGAGAGAGAGGGGGGGGGGGGGTCATTATGTCTGCTTTTGCGATAGAGTGATGGGAGGAAGGTGAGGGTAATGGTAGAGGAAGAAAGAGAGATAGAGAGTGTGAAAAAGACATAGAAAGAGTGCAGAAAGCCTGGGAAATGGGCAGCCTAAAGCCTCACAATTCCAGTACCTGTGTTTATCTCTCTTTAGCATGCCAAGAGAGAGAGAGGACATGGGACAGAGGAGAGGGGAGAGTGATGCCTGGCCAGTTCAACAAAGTGTAGTTTGCTCAGGCACACTGCAGGAGGCGTGGAGAGGTTGGGATTAGTTCCACCTGGTGAGGAGAAAAGGATGAAAAGGAAAAAAAGGGAGGGAGGAAATATTGTAAGAGTGTGTGTTGGTGGTGGGGGGGGGGGGGGGGGGGGGTTGTCATGGGCAGGTCCACCACTCTACTCTGGGTGAGTGGGCACAGATGGCGAGACCTGGGCTTCTGTTTGTCTTGGGAAAGAGGTGTATGCAGCTGCCAGGGGTCAGTGTGTGTGTGTGTGTGTGTGTGGGGGGGGGGGGGGGGGGGCACTCTGTCCAATGAAGAGAGGGAGAGGGGGAGTGAGGCTGACGACAGAAAAAATACTATAGACACTCGCAAAACAGGTGAGACCAGAGAAAAGGGGAGAAAGACAAAAAAGGGGAGAAAAGAGAGATTGAGTTAAAGTGAAACAGATGATGGAAGCCCTGTAGTAAACCAGTGATAAAGACAGGAATGCAGAAGTAGAGAGAGAGAGGGAGAGAAAGAGAGAGAGCAACTGCAGGTGTCTATTCTCTATGTCTCCTCAGCCCTCCCAAGGACTCCCAGAGGACTGTGTTGAAAAGGACGTGTTGGAGAAGCAGATGGCACATCTTAGGCATTCAGGTCACTGTTCTAGGGAGGCGCAGGAGGTGTCACAACACTGAACGCACCCCACCAGAATAGGGACACCACAGGAACAGGACAGAGCCCAGAGCATTAGCAATGCTAATGCTAAGTACAGGAGCAAGGTGGGAGAGAAGATAGATCTTGACTATCAGTGGGGGGCTTTATAGGGGTGTGTAATGTACTTTTCCACTGTCACTTTTGGCACTGGTGCTTGGCCCAAAGCCTCATACTTTTGTGTTTCCATCTCCGAGAACAGCCCCAAAAAAGATCCAAAAAAGACCTGACCTGGGACCTTGGGGAGATTTTGGGCACTTTTTGGGGACTTGGGCGGGGTCTGCGGGTAGGTGTGCGATGTGTACTGCGGCTTTTCATTGTTTGGCTAGGCTAGTTAGTTTAATGAACGACTGCTACTTGTATGTTACAAAAGCATGAAAATGCAATATTAAACTGTTTCAGTCAGGACACGACATTTTAATAAATGTAATGAAAATGGTAATACATTAAGTTTGGCGTAATTGGACGGCTCTGATATTGCTCCCCGCCTGAAGTCAATACAATAGTCAAGATTAAATACAATATTATAAGGTGGGGAGCCCATCAACTTCTCAAACTCCCCGTAGGTAGGTAAAAACAGACAGCAAACCTGCAGGTGGAAGCTGGGGCGTTGGGTGGGACGACCAAAATGTAACTTGCATAGCCAAAACAGGCGAAAACACAGTTTAACCATGGTCACGTGTTGCATAACTTGGCTCTTTTAAGCCTAGTCCCATGAACATTTGATGTGTTTGCTTTCTTTCATACATGGATTCTGCTGTCCTTCACCTGACAGCCAGCTGCCCTTCTCCTTAAAGTGCCCTGCCTAGAGGGTCGTTACCTAATTATAGTTGGGGAAATGTACACTGTGCCTATCACATTGCTGCCCCTAACATTGACAATCTCCAGATCTTTAAAAAGGTCTTAGCTACATATCCCAAACCAACCTAATTATTGGTGGGGACTTGAATTGTGTCTTAGATCCTTATTTAGAAAGAGGTCTTCCACACAAAGAATTCCTAGAAGTAACTCTAGTGAATTCATCAATACCTTCATTAATAACACAAACATGTTTGATATCTGGAGAGTGGCCAATCCAACAAGCAGGGAATACTCATTGTATTCCTCTGCACATAATTCATACACCAGAATAGACTATTCCCTCATCAATTCAAAACCTTTACCTGTTACTATGAATGTCACACATCATAGTATTGTGATCTTGGACCACAGTCATATCACACTCTCGTTAAATCTTAAAGACATGGCTACCCCACAAAGAAACTGGAGGTTGAACCCCCAGGTATTTACTGAGTGTGCATTTTGTGACTATCTTAAAGCTCAAGTTACTTTTTAGTTTGAGACCAATGACGTTCCAGGGACCTCTCCTTTCCTACTGTGGGAAGCCATGAAAGCATACTTAAGGGGCAGTGTAATTTCCTTTGAGGCTTCCAGAAGGAAGAAAAACAAAGCCAAACTGCTTGAATTAGATGGCCAGATTCGCCAATTAGAGTCTGCTCAGCACCCTTCCAATGACCTGCAATCGAATACTTTTAGTGAAAATTGGTAAAGCAATCGTTGAATTTGGTGATACACCACAGAAATGAGTTGCTTGACTACTTAAAAAGACCAAAAACAATTGCGCAATCCATAGGATAAAATCTGACACTGATAAAACCGAAGGATTTTAGATTTTTGATGCCTGTCTGCCTACGTGATATGTCCTGGCTACAAAACTTCCCTTTTAAGATAGCCTTAGACAAGTTTACTTACCTGGGGATTGAGGTGACAAAGTGCTACTCCTCCTTATTTAAGGCCAACTTTCCTCCCTTGGTAGCTAAATTGCAATCAAACATTCAGTTCTGGAGAACCCTTCTTTTATATTAATAGCCAATGCCATTAAGTTGGTCTTCCTACTGTGTGTGTGTGTGTGTGTGTGTGTGTGTCATGTGTTCACAACCAAATTATCGTCCCTTGTTATCAGCCTTATGAACCATTTACCTAATCTCCAGTTTCACACCCCCTACCTACCCATTGTTTACTCTCCCCCTGTCCCTAGCCCCATGGCCTACATCTCCTCATCCTTAGCCTTCAGCCAACCATCCCTGCCCCCTATTGTCCCTGTACTCTGTCCCAGTTGCTCCCAATCTCTGTCCCCTATTCCTTGTACCACATCTCTCTGCTCTCTCCCTGTTCCCTCTCTCTCCTCCAGTCTGCTGTACTGATAAGCCAGTGCAAGGGCAGGCCTTAGAGCAGATGGAGGGGGGGCCCAACTCCCAACCCCACCTCCCCCCCAGTGCCGGAGCCCTGCCTGCAGGGCCTGTGTGGCGGACTGGCGGCCGCCTGGGCCCTGCCACAAAGCCTGGATTTTCATGTAAGACTGGGCTGCTGACAATAACCCTGGATCCTGGGCCCCGTCCCAGCCAGGAGTCCCTACAATCTGCCAGCTCCAAGGCTCAGCCTCAGCCGCAACCAGGGCAGATGGCAGCAGTGGAGGAGAGAGAGAGAGAGAGAGACAGGGGGGCAAAGAGAGAGACAGAGAGAGAGAAAGAGAGAGAGAGAGGGAGGGGGGGTAAATAGGGTGGCAGGTAAATAGAATGAGAGAGGAAAAGCAGGAAGGACAAAGAGGGGGAAAGGGAGGAAGTAAAGAGAGAGGAAAAGGATAGAAAAGCACAGACTTGAGAGCTCTGATTCCTGTACAAGCATAACGTGAATCAAGTGCAGCAATGCCAAAGAGGACGAATAAGACGAACCACCTCTGACCAAGGGAGTCTATAAGATCAATTGACTACAGCCATCGCATGCATCATTATCTAGAATAATATCCAGAGTGAATAGGAACTTGTAACACATCTACACTGCAACATCATTGTAATTTCATGATAAGCACCAAACCCAATGGACAAGTTCAGTTTCGATAGAAATCAGATAGTTCATAACCCCGCTTTTATCACAGGAACTAAGGACCACTGTTTCAGTTTTCTCTATCCCTTCAGTTTAATCACCAGCCTTTCTCCCTCCTTCGCTCTCTCATCAGTGAATACAGCTGAGAGTGAAAATAAGATCCTGCGCTTGTCAGTTGATGCTCTGTCTCCAAGCTTTCCCCGGAATGAGAGTGCTATTTCCACAGTGTCTCATGCATCTGTCTGCAACCCCAAACCCCTGTGTGAGACCAATCAAGGCTCTTTCTTCCGGGCCCTTTTCTTTAGACAATAACTCATCTTAGCGCCCCTGTCTAGCTTTATCAGAAACATCGCAACTACGCTCATCTGTGAATAGAAGGTTGATTAGGCCACAGCATCTTAGTATGATCCTTGATAAACATCGGCCACAATAGACTAGGAAGTGCCCACTTTGACAAACAGCTGTGAATGCTTTTTGGGATTCAAACACTATAAGCACACATCTGGGATATTTGTCTCATATTGCTCAACCGTGTCTCATACACCTAATTCATGAATCAACATCAAGGCTTCTCAGATCAGTGTGGCTAAAAGAAGACAGACGATGGGATAGGATTCTGTTGAACAGGATTGCTTCTGGAAGCTAACGATGGAGACACATGGACCCGGTGCAGTGATGACCAGTGAACTCATCACTATGTGCAGGGGGGCAGGGCTCACCTCTGATGATGGACAGCTTGGCGTTGACATTGACCTCGCCCTCACTGTTCTCAGCCACACACTCGTAGATGTTCTCGTCTCGCGGTGCTCTTAGGGGCTGGATCCGAAGCACCGCCCCAGCGCCCTCGTCAAACTCTATGGTCTGTGTAAGAATGGGAAAGGATCATGTTAGAGCTAGATGTTTTCCCTACCCACTTTTTATGTTATATCCGACTTGGATAATTTAAGTTAAGTTACTAATAAAGGACTCTGTGTTGTGAACAGTTAAAATAATCAAAACATTCAATGCCATCAAGGTCATCTTTAGAATGTATGACCCTGAATCTCATAGTCTTAAAATGTGCTATCACACAAAAAAAAACAGATCACACAGGTGGACTGTAGTTGACAGAGAAATGCAGGATTTTGGAAGCCAGCAGTGCCATATTGTGTTTTTACTAGGCTGAAACGCTAATGAGAAAAAGCACTGTGTAAGTGCACATGGAGATCAATATCAAAGCAAAAGCTGGAGGGGGAATGAAATAATTTTGAACCCCTTATTTTGTGAAATTACTTTTAAATGCAGGAAAGAATGATCATTTCATCCATAGTTGAATACGGCATACCTCAGGGCTTATTTATATTTGTTCTTATCATGTAGCAGAGTAGAATGCAAAATAGCTAGTATAGTTAATTTGTCCTCCAATATTCCTTTAATTTTTTTTGCCTTCCCTCGTGCCAGGGTGCAGTCTTCCCAGTGTGCTGCCAGTGTTGTTAACACAAGTGCATTTTAATTAAGGAACACTGAGCATCAATCAAGACTTTAAAGCTGCCATCTGGGCTTATGCAGAGAGAAAACAACGAACAAACATCATAAATAACTCAAAGTATGGAAAATAAACGCCGCTAGCACTGACTATCCCATTCAGCTAGCCGTTCAAGTGCAAAAGGACAAGTGGCTATGCAGTGTTCTATGCAAAGTCACAGTGGCGTTTAGTATTGATTAATTGTTAAATTGTGTTCATTGTGGTTTAGTTGGTAAACTTGTCATTTAAAGGTGGATGGTGGATTCTAAAGGTGGATTCTTCCTACTGAAGAATTAAGAGGTACATTAGCTTCTGAGCTAACCCTGGTGAAACCTACAAGTGATATGTTCACCTCCAATATATGAATGCATAGACATGGTGGGGATATTCATGATTCCATACTTCCTCCACACCTGTTGGGGGCTGCAGAGGGTTATACGGTCATGTGTCTCACCTCAATACGCTGAGAGTTGACCTTCTTCCCTTTCTTGTTCCAGCTCACCCGGGGCTTGGGGTCTCCTGTCGCCTGACACACGAAGGAAACCACACCACCTGACACACCGATCTGGTCAACTGGAACTTTAGTAAACCGAGGTGGTGCTGGAAAGAGACAGAGAGAGATACAGAATGAGAAAGAGGGGGAAAGGAAAGGACATTATAACAGAGATGCAACAGCAAGCTGTGGAGCTAACCTAATTCATTAGATCCCAGTCGTAGCTGCAAATGAAGGTAGTTATAATTCACAAAGTAAAAACACGCATACATGCAAGCATACATGCAAGCATGCACACACACACTCATTGGTCAGAGAAGAAATGGGGCTCGAGTGGGATTTGGAATTCCTTTGCTGTATAATGGCGGGACACTCCCACTGCTGCAGAGGAAGCCTGTGGACTGCAGCGAGAAAGAGAGAGTGAGCGGAATGGGCTTGTATGAACCAGGGAAGTGGCCATGTATCAACACGGAGGTAATTATACTACAGACAATTCGCACCCTGACACGCTGACGCCAACATGAATAATTTAATGGAGCAATGAATAATAAAGCGCCTCAGCCTCTGTCTTGATTTTATGCCCCCCATGTAACCCCCCCCCCCCCCCTTTTTATCCCCCCATGTAACCCCCCCCCCCCCCGCATCCAAAACCCACACACGTCCCTCACACAGACGCACACAAACTGCCATCAGAGAGAAAGGCTGGAGTAGGAGCACGATGACAAACAACCATGCCAGGAAAGGCTGCATGGTTTGGCATGCACTGGGCATTTCAAACGTGTGTGAAGCGCTAGGCAGAAGCAGAAGTGGGAGAACCTGGCTGTTCTGTATTACAAAGCTTTTTCAAAAGGTTTAAGGATACATTTCATGACCTTGATGAATTATGTACTTTAAATATCGACTCAAATGTAAAAACCTTGGCTCTCTCCATACACCACACTTACTTTGCGATGGTGATGCTTTTTAGCCTGCCTTTTAATGCGTGGGGGGTCGTTCTCAACACAACAAGCGGAGGAGATGTGGGTCTCTTGGGGAACTTATTATATCCAAAGCACACAGATATGAGGGGATGATCAAACGACCAGTAGTAGATCAGATTAATAATTAACAGGCCGTGGGCATGCCCCACTCTCTGGGCACCGATAAACACACATGAAGGAAAGTTACTGCATTTTATTAGGGACAAGAAGGGGGGGGGGGGGGGGGTTGAGAGAGAAAGAGAGAGAAAGAGGGAGAGAAAGTGCCTGTGGGTAGTCGAAGAGTTGCACAGAAAGTTCATTTTACCCCTAAAAAATCTTCTGATGCAAACACACACACACACACACACACACACACACACACACACACACACACACACACACACACACACACACACACGCACACTCATACTACATGTCCGCACTCACATCACACACGTGTACATGATTCAGAGAAGTCCCTTTGACGCAGAGCATCAAATGTGAGCACATCTGTCTTTGATCCTACATAGCTCAAATAGCTGTGGGGCAACAGACCCCTCTTGGGGTTTACTATTCCCAGCTATGAGAGCCTGGCCAACGTGTCCTACGTGATGTTAGCTGCAGCTCCACAACAAACAAGACAAATGATGCGATGAAAAGAGGCTTCAACCAAGAACAGCCTGGACTGATGACCTGTGGCAGGAAGCCAATGAAGCACAGAGGAAATTCCAACAAGCACCATCTTTTACTGATATCAATGAGGAGGACGAGATAAGATAGAATTTCTCCTTTAAAAAAGCCGCGGAGGTCACCTTTTCTAGCCACCTTTCATGTCAGACAAATTGATCCTCAAGCTATACCTAGTCAATTGAAAAGATATTGACTGAGGAATCTTACTAGATCTCATATCCCCTTTTTCTATCTCCACGATCACATCCACTACAGGACATATCCAAAGGTATGTGGCCTGGAGCTGCATCTATTATTGTACTGCTCCTCTGCGCTTGCCTTCTCTCTAAACAGTGTGACCCTCTATGTTCTATGATGAGCTAGAAGGTGCTAGAAGATTTACATGGGCTAGCTGTGGCTGTAGCTCTGTGGAGAACGACAGGCTCCGATTGGTTTCCCTGCCCCGCTGCACATTTGACCAGGTCAGGTCACTCTAACAGCAAGCTCAGGGGATGAGCGCACCAGCCTGCTCAGCAAGTCAATAGCAGCCTGTTGGTCTGAAATGGAGGGAGCTCTCTCCAGCTCTACCCAGGTACTGAGAGAGAGAGAGAGAGAGAGCGAGAGAGAGAGAAAGAGAGCTAAAGAGTAAAGGCAGCTAAGCCCTCTGTGTCCAATGAGTAACTTGTGCAACCATGAACATCTAACACAACTCACACGTCATTCCTGGCCTCAGGCAGTGTTTTATACCCAGCAGAGGATCTGACAGACGGTTTGCCATTAAGGGAAGGCAAGAGCAGTGTGTGTGTGTGAGTGTGTGTGTGTGTGTGTGTGTGTGTGTGTATCATTTGGACTTTACAGCTATGCATGAATAATTAAGTAATTGCATGATAAAAAATATAGTTTAAATAAACAGCTTTCTCATTTCACCACGATGAGCAACATCACAATTTAGGTGCTTTAGGTCAAAATCAGTGGGTCATTAGAATATGTCCTCTAGGCCATGAAAACTCCATGATTCTAAACTGAAGTAACGAGTTCCACTTGTTTTCCATATGATGTGTTACTGATGACCACTACTAGGACTTTTGCCACTGTTGTCCATTCCACCGCAGATGACATCTAGAGGACAGAATCCCTGTAGCCCAGCTGTCCAGTCCCTCAATATCTCCCTCTATCCTGGCCCTCTTTAAAATAGAAAAACGTACAGCTTTATACAGATAAGCACACAACAAGACCCAGTTTATCTGCCAAGCTGGAGATGAGGCTGGGTGGAAATAACCTGTGATGGGGAGTGAGCTATCTTCACAGGGACATAGAATAGAGCATTACTGAGCAAACAGCACGGCTAGCGGGGGAAGGCTAACCCATACTGTGTAAGCAGGCACTTGTTTTGCTAATGTAGCATCCCCCTATTGACGAGTAGCTCTGCTCAACTAGATAAGAGAAATGACACTGGTTCTTTCATATATCCTGTCTCTGTATGGGTGTGTGTCAACTCCATTTGCAGTACCTTCACATCGTCACTTAGTAGGGAAAATTGTGCGCCAGTTAGGTTCATTATTATGACTAATACTGTAATCGATGAAAAGATTTTAGAGCATAAACAGGGCCCATTATGATGGGTATTAGGAAAGTGGAGGACAAAATTACACCTCATCAACCCATTCGATGATTTGAGAAGGGTGATGAGAAAAAAGCCCACTTGTCATCCATCTTGTTGAAAATAGACTCTTTTCATAGCTGATAAAGGCTTATTGTGGGGTAAAAGGAACATTGGACCAATTATGGAGGTGTTACTCACAACCTTATGTTGGCTTCCACTTTCGGACCTCACAGGGCAATTACAGTGAAGGGAATATGGAGGGAATATTATATAGGAGAAATGTGGTAAAGTACGGTTATTTGAGAAAAGTGGCTGACTTAAGGGCCACTTCTGCTTTTTTTTATTATTTATAACCCATAACATACAGTACTGTCAATTCCTGATAAATGCTTGACAGTGTGTACTAAACCTGAGCCTGCAGTTACCTGGTGAATATAAAGTAATATAATTGAACTGGGCCTGGAAAACGGGCACTTCAACAGAGTTTGTACCTATTAGCAGTCGACTGTGCTACAAATGGATGTAGACCCTTGTTTGTATGCATGTTCTGACATGACACAATCCTTACAGTTATAAATTGAGTCAGTAATGCATGGGAAAAGCTGCTTTTTAAAGGAGTCAATGCCTAGCCTACTTGAGCAAAGAGAATTGCGGCTCTGTGGTGCATGGCAGGCCCACATCCACATATCCCAGCATGCTAACCACTTGTTATGGCCCCCTGTCTGGCAGAGCTGGGTCTGGCTTAACACTCCCCCACCCTCAACACCCCTCAGGCCTCAACAACCAAGCCCCATCAATCAGGACCCAATTCTCACAAGCTGCCAAGGCAAGAGGCATCGCTATGGAAACCAGCCTCCGTCTCTTCCCTCTCATGCTCTTTCTTGTCTTGGCTTTTCTGTCTTTCACACACTCTCGCTCCTGACTAAGTCTAATCGACTTCTGTGAAGACTTGAACTAGGAAAGAAAGAGAGAGAGAATCCAATAAGGTCTCAATTGGAGGAGCATGAATGCATGGGTAAAAGGATGGCTGTTGGTTGGAAGTTGGTCCTCTAGGGGGGAAATTGTTTATGAGATTCCCGCTTGCTCTGGTTCCTACTGCGAGCACATCAGCGCTGTAAACTGTCATGCAAACCACTCGTGTGGCAGATTGATGTAGAGGATGCTCTCCATGCTAGTGATGCTGGAAAAATATATGGCTTTTCATGATTAACCAGGGGTTAAATTGCCATACACTGTCAATCATTGACTCCAGTGGTCCAATGTTAGATCTCTGCACTTAACAGAGAAAGAAGCTTCCATGGATTTAGGTCGATAAACAATTGGCAGTCCATGACAATCCTACATGTAGTTGGGTTCCAGGGGGCTAATTTGCCCATTTTACCACCCAATGTAATCCTTACCTTGTCTGTGAAGATCTAACGAGTTAATGAAACAATTGCTTTTTCAATTAAGGCAGTTAAAGAGAGGTTAATTGGGATTTGCTCTCGGGGGTAGGCGGTAGACAGAGTCATCTTGGATGCAGTATTTCATAAACCGAGCATCCTGATTGAATTGTCAAACCAGACATCAGAGTGGGCCATCTCATCCCAGTCCAACTAAGCCTGGGGCGGATCTACGGAGACTCACAAGGCCCACATTATACGGTTGCTGTTCCTGCAAGATAATATTGCGCCTTTTATTCATGTCTTTCTCTTTTTCTCTTTTTTTTAGTACCATAGTGCGGATCTGTACTGTCAACACTGCAAACGAGCTTGGACAGTGCAAACTGTAGCAGGATGTGGGAAGCCAATGTGAATTCTGGAGTGCTAATGCCTAGTGGTCAAACTTCCTCCAAAACCACAACTGTCAAAGAAGCTGAATTCTAAAGTGGCCCCGGGCTCATAATAGCTCCAAATTGGTCCCATTGAAACCATTGTTTCAGGGAAAAGGTTGTAAAAAAATAAAAAAGTAAGTATACCTTAACCCCTTGAAAATAAATCAGTTCAATTCCAGGGAGGCAGCTGGTGAAATTAAGTTTAAGTGCAGAGCCAATTTCAAAATGGCTGAGCATTGTGAGGAGTTAGCGAAATGGGTACAATTTTGTGCCATTCAGAGTCTCTTCAGGCAGTTGACACTTGTTGACTCCCCAAATGAAAAGGGCACTTGCAGTTTTTAGGAGCTGTACATGGTTCCGGGCCAAATCTTAGGTAGATAAATGGAGACAACCACAAAATGGGTGAGGGAGAAAAGGGATAAAAAATCGTCTTCCCACTGACGAATACCTTAAGATGGTGGAAAGGAAGAAGATACAAACACAATACCGTAACATTTTAGTCCTTATCTGAATAATGCTGTGGTCAAGAATAAATAGATATTTTTTCTGCCAAAAATCACAGGATTCAAAACCTTTGAAGATGTAAACTTCGAAAAGGGGGCTCATCAAAGCGTTCAACACATTACAATTTCAAAGGACACCTTGCTGGTGTAGTGAATTCATTTCTCTTGGAAAACAGCAAGGGAGAGCGCCTTTCACACACTTCAATCACCTGTATTGTTCTGTCAAACTCAACTCACACAACATTCACTCAAACTACTGGACCAAATACACCCACACCCACCCCTACCCTCTCCCTTCTAAAAGAAAGACCAAGCACAAAGTCAAACAAAGCGTCAAAGCTTATAAAGCAAAGCAGTGGAATATAGTTTCACCTTTTCTGTTGACAAATACTGAGCAATACATCATACCAGTACATGAAAAACAAACAAAATGGACAAAATGGAGGGTGGATAGTTGAGGAATAGTGGAATCTGGCTTGTGGAACTCGTAGCATATCCGCATCTTTCTCAGTCTATTTGCTGTCTTATTCAATCTTTTGAAATCATTACACTAAAAGTAGAATAAACCCTGGTACAAATGCTGTTCTTTGACCTGAAATCAAACAGACATTCTCATGTACTGTTCCAGTGAACCATTTGACACTACAAAGAGTGTAAATATAGGCTGGAGAGCAGGGCAGGCTGGTGGAAGTAGAATTTGGAGGACGGGCTCATTGTAATGCCTGGAATGGAATTTGGAATGGTATCAAGCGATCTGTTGGTGATTGGAGGAACTACAACTCTGGACACACTCTAAGGGGCAAAACCAGCACGTTTCTATCAAACCAACTAGACATGGCTACAAGTACGTTGAGGGGTAAAGGAGTAACTACTAAGGTTAGTGCCCTCTAATGTCTAAGGCAGCTGTGTGAATGGTAAAACGACAAACCTGAAATCATATTGATGATGTTGATATTGGAGTAAAGCATAAGGCTGTTCATTCTATGGCATGTGACACCAGAAGGAACATGAGAATGTATTCAACTGAATGAATTTGACAGCAGTGGTCTAATTAATCATTTGATTATTGGTGGTGGATTGAGAGAGGGGTAAGACAGGGAGTACAGTAAGAGAGAGTGAGGAGAGAGGGAGAGAGAGAGAGAAAGAGAGAGAGAGAGTCAATTACAATTAGGGGAGCTAGCCAGGACATAGGCAGGCAGGACAGCGCCTCTTAAGGAGATTGCATGGAGGATTGGGGGCGGGGGGGCTATATAAATAACCCCACAAATAAACATTGCAGCATTCCTTTGTCCTTGCTTGTGCAAGAAACGCCTTGTTCTATTCCTTAATGCAAAAAAAAACTAAAACCACAGTGGTGGCAGCAGTGGTAATAGAGAAGTAACATTGGGCTCTTGCCCTATGTTTATAGTATAGTAAGTATACTATAGACGTACATTCCAAGAACATAAACATTTGGGTAGAGAGGGACTAATTTATTCCTAAATATCATTGGGGGTGTAGGCCAGACCCTGGTTGAAAATGTTGTCTTTTTTATGGGCGGTGAAGAAACTGCAGGAAAACAAATAGGATTTTTCAAGCTAGTGTTTGTTGAGGCTATTCTGGGTGCTGTTGTTGCCGCTTGTGTTGTCTGGCGGTTGGAGGTTTTTTGGAGGCAGACGGGAGGATAATGGCGGCCCTGGGTGCTGTGGTCAGACACACAGACACACCCTGGCTGGATGGGCCTTGAAATAGTGTGTGTGTATGTGTGTGTGTGTTTGTGTGCTGCGTGCATGGTGAAATTGAGAACTGTGGCAATAAGGACAACAAATGTTGGCCTCTGTAAGGAGAAATTGAGTAGCCCCATAGGCACTTGCTATCTTACCCACAAGGAGGGATATATATATATGAGGAAAGCACACACACACACACACACACACACACACACACACACACACACTGAGGTGTGAACTGAGGTGAACTGCTACAAGCAGCTTTTGATTGGTCAATCTCCTAAGAATGACCCTTGATTTTAAAAAGTGACCCTCAATTCTACCCATCTCCTCAAGAACACAGCCTATCCTGAAAACGAGAGGTTGCTATTCTCCATAAACAATAGGATTGTAACACACACACACACACACACACACACACACACACACACACACACACACACACACAATATACAGGGATACAAACCAAGGGAAAGCTTTATTACCGCAGGGTAGCTAGATTTATTCAACACCCTTTTTTCCCTTTTTGATTAAAAATGTCTCCTCCTCGTTATGATTTATGAGAGTGAAAGGAGGAGGGAGGGTGAGTGAGAGAGAGATGGAGATAGAAAGAAGGAAAGGGAGGGGGAGAATTACATCATGCTTTTAGCAAAGGCCCTCTCTAACGAGGTGACATCCACTTACTCTGTGTGTGTGTGTGTGTGTGTGTGTGTGTGTGTGTGTGTGAAGAGAGGTGTTGATGGAGGGAGAGGAGAGTGTGTGTGTGTGTGTGTGTGTGTGTGTGTGTGTGTGTGTAATATAGAGATAGAAAAAGAGGAGTAAAATGCCCCCTTTGTCCCCTCATGATCATGTGAGAGCGAATATAATTGGACGACTGCAGTTCTGGCCCGCGCGCGTGTGTGTGTGCATGTGCATGTGTGTGCGTGCGTGCGTGTGCATGTGCATGTGTGTGTGTATGCGCACATAAAGCCGACAGGTGCATGGAATCAAAAAGAGTGGGACAAGAGGGTGGAAAGAGGAGACAGAGAGAGAGAGGGGGAGAGGGTGAATGGCAGACAGAGAGTCTAAACGAGGCAGGGGGGAGATAAACACAAGCAGACGCAACAGAAAACAACAGAAAACAGAGAGCTCTGTCAATCAGAGGCAGAGGAGCGCCGGCTGGAGCCAATCCGAACTAGCAATTAGAGCTGAGAGAGGCATAGAGCTTGACTGTGTGGGCTATATTTTCTTGTAAAATCCAGTTTTAGTGCAAACACGGGCACCGGCGGTGGTGCTTAGGGGTGTGTCTGAAATATTAGTGCCAGATTTCCTTCAGTGCACATGATGGCACTTGACCTGCTTATTGTCATGAACACACATCTATTTACAGCTACTCCACCTACATGAGTAAAAGTGAGACAGCAAATTGCCAATATGCCTGCGTTGACCCTGTGTATGTATGTGTGTGTGTGTGTGTGTGTGTGTGTGCGCGCGTACGCGCGTGCTGTGTGTGTGTGTTACCTGCTGGCCTGTTTTAAACAAAGGCCCCATAGGTTAGGGAAAGGGAGAATCTTTCAGTGAAGCAAGTCGGAGGCAGCTGGGGGAGAGCAGAAATAAGAAAGAGAGTGACAAAAAGAGCTATCATATCCACAGGCTGAACCAGAAAAAGGATTGGCATATACTGACAGATAGAGAGAGAGAGAGAGAGGGAGAGAGGTGGGTGGGGGGACAGGAGGAATTGTTGAATGTCTGCTACTGCTGTTTAAACTGCAGATAGTAAACCGAGCTAATGAAAGTAAAAAGAGGGGGAGAGGAGGAGGAGAGAGAGGAGGGAGGGTTTAGTCATTACAGAGGCAATGGGAGATAAAGGTGGGGGCAGATAGATGAGGACTGATTTAAGTCGAGGGGAGAGATAGACCACAGACTCTTGTGAGCAACCCTTCTTCCTCCTTGAAACAGGAAACAACACTCTCTCTCTCTCTCTCTGTCTTGAGCAGGCCCTCTCAGCCGTACATGGACTCGACTGGATTTAGAAACTCTGAACCGCAGGAAAGCCTCTCCTAGTTCTTCCCCCAATCCTTCTGTCTTTTATTTATCTCCCCTCTCCTTTGTTTTGTTTTCCTAATGCGTCTCTAAACCCATCTTAGGGGAGAAATGGTGCAGAACAAATCCCAACCGGGAGCGTCGGGATAAGCGGCTCGACGTTCCCAATTGGTAGTATGAGGAGAGACGGGACGATAAGCAGATAGACAAAACCGATCCTATATGTATATAGGTTTATGTAAATCCCAAATTTAGACAAAACAAGGCCACAACATAATTATACATATTGAACAACACAAAATGAAACACATATAAACAAAACACATCAAATAACACACTGAACCAGTTGGGTATGTATGTAAAGTAAATGTACGGGTACTTACATATGGCATGTGAGCTGGTGAGCAACAGCGAGAACAGCAGAGTGCTGAGGGGCAGCAAGGCTGGCAGAGAGAGGCAGGAGAGACCGCCGGCGGCCATCTTGCTCCAGGGAGGTGACCGTTGACCTGGCTGGAGAGCCGAGGCCCCACGAGTAGGAGACTGGGGTCTTTACACAGGACGGCTTGGCACTCTGCAGGAAAGAGGAGGAGAAAACCATGAGAAAAATGTCATTGTGATGGGTCTTTTAAACCAGAGCATACTCTTCATGTTCTTAAGAAATACTGTTTAAATTCAGGTTTACGTGAAGGCAAAATCAATAGCTCTACTTAGTGCAGTTCACCTTTGTGTGTGGGTAAGTCTCCCTGACATCTCCCATTGCCTGTGTTAGCCAACACAGGGCACATGTATGCACCGTTACAGTTCTCTATGAAGACACACATACAGAGCACCATCTCCCTTCTGTGTCAGAGACAGAGACAGAGAGGAATCTCCCAAACTGTCGCACACTCAGAGTCGCACTGTCTCAACCCCCAACCCCCCTCCATCCCCTCCCCTCCCCACTCGTAATCAACTGCTTTTCACATCTCATAATTAGTTGTGGTTTTATCACTGGGATCTTGTCATTATTTGCTTATCGGCACATCTTGTAATGATGTAGGTACCCGGTGATATTTCAGGCAGTGTCTCTTTGTTTTAGTCAAATTGCCATTAATCCCTGTGCAAACGCCAGGCCTGGGGACTGGGGCTCTCATTGATATGTCTGTCATGTAGAAGTGTCACAGCAGAGTTACACACACTTTAATTAAAAAGAGGAGGAATAAAGAGAACAGAGAGAGAAAGAAAATCCATGACATGAATAAAAAGAGCCTGAATTCACACCTGCTTTGGTTCATTTTCTCTGTGGTTGAGATACCAATACATCCATGGTTGCTACTGTACTGTAGGTTGACACATCATAGTGTCACTATTCACACAAACATTCACAGTGAACTTTTACATACAACTTTTGCCTTGAGCGAGACGAGCCGAAGCCACAGCTCAAAGTGTAACTGAGCACCTCAGACGCCACGCCACACCACTCGCCATCTTCCCCCGTGTATCTCCAAGGCCCATCTCTCAGCCACCCTCCCACCCCCACCCCACCGATACGCGGAAAAGGGAAAAGTAAGACACACCACTTAACTCAACAATAGGCCTTTTGTGGGCTCTTCATAGCATAGACTGAGGGCCTTTCAAGGCCTGAGCTCATTGCTCAACACAATAGGATACACACACACGGCGTAGGCTCATGGCGCTCTCCTGACATGTTTTGATTATTTCCTTTCTGGAGGGCAGGTGATGTCATTTGGAGAGCAGAATGAGGAGAGAGCGAGATATGTGTTTATATATATATATATGTCTATATCTATATCTATGTCTATATCTATATCTATATCTCTATATATATATATATATATATATATATATATATATATATATATATATATATAGAGAGAGAGAGAGAGAGAGAGAGACACACACACAGAGAGACAGACAGAGAGAGAGAATGAAGAGCCAAGGGGGAGGTTTGCCCAGCGACTCCCCATGTTGTCCTGGGTGTACACTGGGGGAATCTCAGCATACGTCTGGATCTCTCCTACAGGAGGCCGCGGCATGGCTGTGTGATGTCCACAGGAAGTTGACATTGTATGGGGTTATGATTTATAGCTCTACCCCTGGGCTGGCTTTCTGCAAACCTCCAGACGGTTAGCTAGGTCTATTGTTGTGGAGAGAGACCATCACCTGAACAGTCTGACCACACACATGTTCCTCACAAAAAAGCGTAGCTAGACTAAAAAGCCTATAACTAAATATAGACTATAGCTACAACACCTCAAAGGCCATACCTAGAATACAATAATCTAATGCATAATCTAAACATAGATAATAGGTCTACCTTCATCAAGTCTATACTACAGCAAAATACAAAGACTGCCCAGGTCTGTCACCCGAGCAGTCCCACAGTCATGTGGTTGGAGAAGCAATAAAGCATTAGCTACATCACTTCTCTGGTATTATCACCTCTTTGGTGAACCATGGGCTCTGCTAAAAGCAACCATAGCTTTCCCCCTTGAGATAAGGAGAGGAGGAGGAGAAGGGGGGGATGAACGGTGCTTTGCATTCAGGTGATGCCCCTTGCACAGAGGCGGATCGATTGATAAAAACTCTCTGCTCACTCACCACTAACAGATTCATCAGCCCAGGTTGAGAGGAAACCGCTAATTGCTAACACTCATGTTTCATAAATTTTCTTTGTCCTTGGATAGCACCAAAGAGAGTTTTTGTAGTGTGAGAGTGCCAATCAGCAACACAATTCACAAGTTTGTCTTGTGCTTATGTGAACTTATTTTTAAAAAAGAAGAGGTAATTGCTGGCATATTTAAAAAAAAGTAGGCCACTGAGTATGACATAAGCTAACAAGCTAATTGCTAGTAACATGAGTGCTTATAGCCAAACCCTGACTTTTCCTGTCCTAAGATATCCCAATATTTTCCCTGGCTACGCTGTAAATCATGGATCTACGAGTATAAATGGCATGCCTTCAAAGACAGAGGGAGATGGTGGTATTTTCAGCCACCATTGGCGCGATGCAAAATGCAAGAGAGCGTCCTCCTTGCATTAATTATTAAGCCATGCAACCCGTGCAGAAGGATCTTGCCCCTGTTTTTAACTTTTTGGAGTCCATAATATAACATCAACAACTCCTACTGTACCTAACTCCACATAAACACACACACACACACACACACACACACACACACGCACACACACACTTCTCAGGCATGTTTCAGGCAAAATTGGCATTTTTCTACATTGGCCCAGCTTCTCTATACTTCCTCCCAGTCTCCATCCCTTATCCTTTGAGCCGGAATGGTGGAGTTGCTGATGAATTATCGTCAGTAGTAATCAGGGATGCTCTCTAAGACACAGTCAGGCTCTTAATCCAGCACACTTCCTGTGCATTATTGATGCTAACACGTTTGATTCTGGGGCCTGAGAGGAAAGGGGAGGGGGTCGGGGCAAAAGCTCAATGAAGATATGCACACGCACACTTCCACACACGCACACTTCCACTTCCGCATGCACGTGCACGCACGCACGCACACACCCTGGAGATATGTGAAATTACAATAATGAGAAAAAACAGCACCTCTTCATCTGAGGGGCCAGAAAAACATGTCTTTCCCAGATGAGCTGCAGCAGAGCCTGCATCAGGTACCACCGGCATAGCCATGACTACTGATAACCAACTCACTTGGAGATCAAAGGACTACTTTTGATGTCTAGCCATTAAAAAGGGCCCTTTTTGGCTTGAATAAAGTTCACTGTTGAAGCTAGTTTAAAGATTCTGCAACATTTTGTTCCACCGCATCCATATCAGCACAATCCCTTGCGCAACAGGATGCTGGTAGAGCCGGGGACTGGTTCAAAGCCTTTGCTGCTGCCGCCACTGCTGATTATGAAATGCACTGCATAGGCCTGTTTATCCTCCAGGGAGAGCAGTCAAATTTGAGACAGGGGACCAGGGTGTAAAGTGGTGTGTGTGTGTGTGTGTGTGTGTGTGTGTGTGTGTGTGTGTGTGTGTGTGTGTGTATGTGTGTGTGTGTGTGTGTGTGTGTGTGTGTGCGTGTGTGTGTGCGTGTGTGTGCGTGTGTGTTTGCATTTAAGAGAGAAAGAGATGGTTTTATGTGTGCAGTGTGTGTATGCGTATGTCTGCATATGTATATGTATGTGTCGTGCAATCACAGTCGCCTGCAGAGGACCAACAGGAAGAGCAGACAGGGGAAAGGAGAGGGGGCAGAGCGAGGGAGAATTGGGTAACATGGAGGGTGGCGTGTGTTCACTTGAGCAGAAGATCGGCTTGCCAGGATGGGAACTCTGAGAGCCTCTGAGATGGGTCAACATCAGCAACTCTGAGGAGGCTGTGTCTACACAGTGGAGAGCAAAATTAAGGTCTGTGTGTGTGTGTGTGTGTGTGTGTGTGTGTGTGTGTGTGCGTGCGTGCGTGCGTGCGTGCGTGTGTGTGTGTGTGTGACGAGCCATTGCTACAGTAGATTCAGCTACAAGCTACAATGCAATGGACCTGAGACAACTCCTAAATGGGGAGACAGAGTGATAAATATCCACTCTGCTTGACTGCCACAGGTCTACAGACAAAATTGCAGAAACAATACATTGTGCTTCAACTACTTTGAGATAAATCACTTGGCGCTAACCGCTAAGCACTAGCACTTTGTCCTCTGTTCCCTCTCACTCTTACTCTTTCAAAACAAACATGAGCCTCCTGGATAGATAGACAATACTAATGATTGTACTTTGCCAGAGAAAGGGACAATAACCATTAACTGAAGTGATGCAAACGAATGTATGCTAATGATGTATGAACATATCCCCTGTTATTTGTTCTAAATGGAACATTATGGTGTGACAAGGCCACTAACAACTCAATATATAGTTCTGAGCTAATCAACACACAATATTCAATTCTTAACTTGAATTCCAAGGCATTTTCATTCCAAAACTCAAGAACGCTAGGTTTAACAACAAAAACAACTACCTATAACTGTCTCATTTGTCTCTTCTATTAGTCATTGAAAGTAGATAATGCTACTTTCCTTTCATCATGACATGACATTTTCTATTCCCTGTGTAGACACAAATTACTTTATTCAGCAAGTGTAACAAAACACTCCTTTTTAACAGCCTTCCTTAAAATCAAGTGTCTGCTCATCGCTGTTTATCTTAACGATGAAAAGGCCTCGTAAAAGAGGGCCCTCAGCCGCTCACTCCGAATATCAGTTCCTTTCACGGATCAAGCTCTATGCGTCACTGCTTTGTCGCTGGCATTTACCTACAAGAGTTAAGAAGAGCCTTTATTTGATTCATGTATCAAGGACACAAACAGGCTTATTCACAGCAACAACTGTGTATTTGTGTGTGTGTGTCTACACATATGGAAAAGATTTATAAAAGTCTATAGGAAACATACTGTATATGTTGTACAAGTAATGCATAGGGTATAAAAAATTCATGGTAGATTCTAGTCATGTCTGACATATGAACGAGACATGCATTGAGCAATTGTTTTGTTTGTGAAAATGCAATAAGATTCCTATATGTTGCATATGTTACACACACACACACACACACACACACACACACACACACACACACACACACACACACACACACACACACACACACAAATTCAGATAACAGATAACAACCCATGCAACATGTCTGAAAAAGAGAACTTCCGAGTAGCTAATTCCAAAATTCAGAATAAATCCTAACCCTAATCTGAAAACACAAAACAAAGATGAAATCTGTGAAGCTGCAATCCAAATTAGTTTGCAAATCCATTCGTCTTTCAAATGTTTATTGAAGTTTCTCAGAGAAGATTTTGGTATATAATTTAAACAATGCTAACTTGGAACACTGTCTATTGGAGAGGACACTGCTAACTGTGCTGCAGTTAGGAAAGTATAAAACATCATATAGGAGAGGATGTCATTACTGGCCTATGAGGACAACTCAGGGTAAGATGATATTTCACCTAAACATGAAAATACCATCCCTTGAAGCTCAACCAGCCCTGAAATTAGCTAAGGATGATAGTGCTAGATCACCCCCACTTCACCGGAAATACAGGAAATGTGAATACAAAGACAACGTTGTGATATATAGACAATTGTATGAAAAATATGTAGATGAAAACTACAGAATATATATCAAATATGTATGTTAAAACTATATGAAACATAGAGTATATGACGTGATGTATGAAACATACAAGGCTCATTTGAATATTTCCCAGCACTCTCTACTTTTATCATATTTAATATGCATTGTAGCTACAAACTCTAATTAACACATAATTAAGACAGTGATATGCTATAGCAAGGGCAGGGCTAATTTGAATTGTTCCCGGTGACCTTTTTTCTTAATTTACTTAGTTACCATGTTATTGCTGTGGCAACTGATCTTGTCTCCTGTTATTTCATGAAAACCAGTTAATAAAAAATTACACCTGTACTTCTGGTGTGGTGGCTTGCTGAATTTGGGCAAAGTAAGGATATGCAGTACAGATACTTAACCAATGTTCAGAATATTAACTTATTGTCATGATACTTTAGACGGCAAATGTATATCTTATTTGAATAAAATGTAGTGATTGTCATCAATGCTTATATGATTAATTAAAAATACTATCAAATACATTTGACAAGTGTGCATTTTGTTAAGTAGTGGCCTTTGTGAAAAAACATACATTAAAGCCTATCCAGGAAGTATGTTCGTATGCTATTCTAGTAGTTATCTTTGTTGGAATATACACCATACACAAGTCAATTTATCACAATATAAGAGACAATAATATAAGTCACAATATAAGAGACACATACAAATTGAGTATTCACATAAAAAGCCAAACATTTATAAATGTACAATGTTAGCTATATAAGAATCTTACAGAGTTTGTATAAATCTTTCCCATATGGGTGACCATAGATAACCCACCTTTATCTATAAAGCTAGAGTCTATGGCAGACAGACATCTGTTTCAGAGCCAAAAAATGCGAATCCCTATTGATTCCAGGTGTCAAGGCTCCTCTCTCTTTTTTCTACCCCCTCTTTTCATCCCTCTCTCATTACATACTTGCAGCTTTCTCTAGCAGAAAAGGTCTATCCAGCACAGAGTGTACATCTTCAAAGTTAACCCTGAGCAAAACAGGTAAGCACTATACTTACATAAGAAAAAACATACGCTGTGTGTGTGTGTGTGTGGCACAGCTAAAAATATCATCAGCTAGTTCTCTTTCACATATCTGTTTTCCCTGTGTACCCCTCCTGCTCTCTCTCCCCTTCCTCCCTCCCTCCTTCTCACACTAGCATACTTAAGAAGTGTGCTTGCATTGCAGATGTTTAGTAGAGAATGGCATGAATTTGCATGGATCTACAGCACTATTATGCAAATGGATGCGCCTGTGTGTCTTTTCCCTCTGACTCCTTCCTTCTTCCCCCATCTCCAGTATTCTCCATCCTTACACTCCATCCTGTAGTCTAAGAAGGCTCTTATCAGGGAATGAACCCTTAAAGCTCTGCACACCACCGGGCACTTCCAATTTCAGCACACAGGGCAAATAACCAGGACTGGTGAAGAGCAACACGCCATAGCCTTCTACAGAAGCTACATGCCATCTAAGCTATCTGTTTCAGAGCATTGAATTGTCCAAACAATGTAGACCTACATGGGTATCCTTGTGCTGAGCTGTGCTGTAGAGCTCACACAACGGCCATTGAGCAGATATGGATTCTTGGGGTCTGCCACTGATGAAGGTTGTCTGCGTGGGTTGGGGAGTTCCAGCCTCCATGACCTCATTAAGAGGTAGCCAATAGCCTGACCCTGACAACCCCTTCGCTGAGGAGCTTTCCCTGAGCCTTTGCCCCCCCCCCCCCCCCCCCCCACCGATACGAAGCAAGCTTCACTGCTTCCACTTGCCTCGTGTTTGGACACAAAATGGCCGACAGTTGCACTTAGATTATAGGCTCTCACAAGGAGCGTGTGCTCCACCAGATATAACCTGCTTTTTGATAAATCACACTCCCGGGTCTGAAATGGTTTCTCACGTAGAAAGATGTTCAATGAACTGAGAAAGCTAATTGTGAATGTCACAATTGCTGTACCATTCTTGAATATAGTACTTATTTGCTATCCTCTTAAATCTGCCTCTGTGAGGCTGAGCACTATCAATGACATTTCAGAATTGGCACAGCCGACCCTTAAATGTAGCCATTATGACATCCCATTTTGTTTACTACAGGGGGCGCGCTATTTGTCTCAGCCTGACCCTTTGACAGTATGACTGGCAGAGTTGGCAGCCAACAGAGCGAGGCTGTTTTCGCTTTCCCCCGGCCGGCACCCTACAACTATCAACAAAGGTTCAAGGTTCGCAGGCTGCGGGCTGCATCTGACAGCATCACCTGGGTGTCGGAACCAGGAAGGACACATTTATGGATGGGTAGCATAATTACACAACACCACGGAGGGCACGGAAGGTGGGGGAGAGGGGGAACAGTCACATTAGTCCTTGACAAAAGGGGGTGACGTAAATCCGTGGCCCCCCGCCAAGAAAGACAGACAAGCATCTGAGTGACTCAGAGTGATAGCCAGGCTGGATGCCCTTTCAAATTCCAACGGGGAAACTTTTTAGAGGGCAACAGCAGGACAGTTACGGAATATCGGGTAAAAGGCTCACAAGATGGAATAAGGCAGAACGAGGTTATGGTGAATGGACGAGACCGAGGGAAATTGATGTGGGAGAGAAATTGGAAAGCATCTCACACGACTTTTAACACTAAATTGAGAGCATCTCATTAGAATATTCCAAATATGTATCATCAAGATATGTAAATAACTGTGTGTGTGTGTGTGTGTGTGTGTGTGTGTGTGTGTGTGTGTGTGTGTGTGTCTGTGTCTGTGCGTGTGTGTGCTTGTGCTTGTGTGTACAGTATGAGATTGCTCCTTTCAGAGGAGACACAATTGCAGTGCCAGTCACAGTTACTGACAGGACGGTAGCATGGCAGATAAATTAGTATTCCAGCCCGGCACCAGCCTATTTATTTAACGCAAGGTGGAAGCGGGTCCTCAGATGGCAGTGTGTCACTGAGACCAAAGGTACATTTTTGTGTTTATTTCAGTCTTTTAGTCTTGAATTGATAGAGATTCTATGACGACCTATATAACATGACAGCTTTTTTAAAATCCAATATCAAACCTGAAGAAAATAATTCCCTTCAACTCCCTTTCATTTGATCTGAACAGGACCTGAATGGTGCGAGAGAGTGAGACCAAGAGTGAGAGTGAGACGTGCTCGATTGATAAATACTCTCTTTGTCAAGGACATCCATCTCTTCAACTCCTTGTTCAAGGAATTAATTGAAAGTTAATCCTGCTAATTTGCCACCAATTTGGGTCAAATCAGCTGCTGCGCTGAATGAGGGCCTCTCAGTAACCTTGCTGGCAGTAGATATGGTCCTTTTCACAGTGAACAATCTTATTCCATGCAAAAGCAAATGTACATAGCCTACAATGTATATTACCGTAATACAATTATTTTTCTTGTTAGGAAAGGCCAATGGCACACTTTCCATCTACAGGTGGACAATAATATTATATTCTATTTTATTTTCGATGTGATAACAACATGTCATATCACTGTATTTTCTGAGAATTGTATTGTAGAGTAAATTGAGGTGACAACTGAAGGAGGGGCGGAAGGGGGGGTGAGTCTTTAAAGACCTGGGACAGATGGTCAGGTTTGGGTGGTGGCTGTGTGTCAGTCTGTCACCTCCTCTCCTATCCCGGGAAAACAACTGGTCCTGTTTTAAAGCTGTAGTAAAACCCTGAGAAACAAGGCCAAACATAGTGTGTTTCACTCCCTGTCTTGACTTGAAGCAGCTAGTTGAATTGACTAAAAACGCCATGGTAAGCATGATGGTTCACTCTGAAAAAGAACAAAGATTCAAAGACTTTTGCGATTCTAAGGTAAGGTCTCTGACTAATCTATTCTAGTCAGCCTCATGGTCAAGCCTTGCTTAGTGAATAAGTAGTGAGAGTTCTGGACAAGGGATAGATGGTGCAGTCAAAGCTGTAGTCTGTCGTCGCATGACCCAAGTGTGACTTGGCAACACCAGAGAGATGTGAGGGCGTGGGGGTTCGGAGGTGGCGGCATGGCATGATCTCTGTTAATGTATTCCTACATAAGAACAAGAGGAACGATGTGGGGAACACAGAGGCTGTATTGTCCACTATACCCGCCACATCCATTAAGGGCGGTGGTGGCACAGGCCTTCTGGAGGGACAGACACAAGGTTATTGTTGAAGCCAAGGCCACGTGAGTCAAAGCCATGAAGACCAACAGTGTTCCCCGCCTAAACTGTCAGGGTCGGACACTAAAAGCGGTCTCTCTAACACACACACACACACACACACACACACACACACACACACACACACACACACACACACACACACACACACACACACACACACACACACACACACACACACACTCCTTGCTGTGACTCAAAGTCAGAGATCATTCTGCTCTCCACTGAGACCATTCTCCTTCATCAACCCCCCACCCTTCCACTCTCCACCCCAACCCCCAACCTTCAACCTTTAAAGGACCTCGCTTGTTTCTCCTGTCGCCAACTGAGAGGTTTCAAGAGGGTTCAGAGTTGTAGAGGGTCAAGCAGCTGGTAAAGCTCTTTAAGGCTCTTTTTTTACACTACACAGCATTCCTTCACAGCATGGGTCCGCATCCATCCCTGCCTTATTTAAGGGATGTATGTGTGTGTGTGTGTGTGTGTGTGTGTGTGTGTGTGTGTGTGTGTGTGTGTGTGTGTGTGTGTGTGTGTGTGTGTGTGTGTGTGTGTGTGTGTGCGTGTGTGTGCCTGCGTGTGCATGTGTGTGTGTGTGTGTCGCTTGGGGGTTAGAAATAGGTTGTTGTTTTTTTGTGGTAAAACAGAGGAATATTCACAATATTCTCAGTATAGCTAGGGCTGGTATCATCTGTTTCTGTTTTGCCTTGGATATGCATGCTGCTTGTAAAATAGAGATTTCTGAGCCACATAACGTGTGCATAAACGAACAAGCTCTCTCGCTTTACCACTTTGCACATCCATGCTGCACTCAACAGCTTTTGTGCTGCGTGTCAGTACTATATGATGTGAGCTATAATGCACATAGGCAAGGAAGCTTTAGAAAAAGAAAGAGAGAGAGAGAGAGAGAGAGAGAGAGAGAGAGAGAGAGAGAGAGAGAGAGAGCTCTCTCTTCCTCATCTGACACGAGAGTCTGACAAGAGAATCTGACATGTTCACCCAGCCAGGGTGCCCCACACACGCACGCACGCACGCACACACACCCACACACACACACACACACACACACACACACACACACACACACACACACACACACACAGACACAATCTCTTTTTTTTTTTCTCACACATAACCTCATCTCTGCAGCCCAGCGCCCAAAAAGCGCTGGAGGCCCAAATGTGCCAGTGGCCCAGTAATGGTCAAAGTGATGAGGAGCATCGTTGGACGCGGCCAGGTGAGAGAGACAGGGCAGCGCTGGAGGAGCCTCGCTCTCGTCCCTCTCTATCAGACACGCTCAATTGGGCCCCAATGCGCATTCCTGGAATAACCCAGAGAACTCAAAGAGAGGGAGGGAGAGGGGGAGTCAAGAACAGAGGGAACGAAAGAGAGAATGATATGAGAGGGAGAGAAAGAGGGAGTCCAGAAAAAAAGAAAGAGAGAGAGCGCGAAAGAGAGAGAGAGAGAGAGAGAGAGAGAGAGAGAGAGAGAGAGAGAGAGAGAGAGAGAGTAAGATGGGTGTCGTACACATCTCTCCTCTGCCCTCTGTCACTGAGCATAACCACAACCAGGTCAATAAGATGGATCGATGCCTCTGATAGGCTTACAAGTGCAAGGGGGAGGGGAAGAAAGGGGGACGACAGGCACGCACATGTCACTTGCCGGGGGCAAGATAGACTTATTACAGACAGATCCATTTTTCATTACTGTTACCATTGGCCCAGTCAACCATGGGACTCAATACCAGTGCTATTAGCTATCAGTAAATAATACATATAAGAAAAAGTGACGAACAGGTACGACATAGCAATGCACTGTATCTGTGCCTATCTGCATTATGAGAACATCGTTATATCAAAGCTAGCTTGATGAAGCAGAACCTATACAGTATGCAGACCTATGGCAAATAAATATATTCTTTACACAGCATACTTGTTTTAATATTCTGTACAGTTTTTGCGAACAGTTTTTTTTAAACACAGCCTTCTAACCCACTACTGAGGTGGCAACAAAGGTGGCAACAAAATCTATATGTATTCGAGGAGGTGGAAACAGCTTTGCCTTGTCGCCAAGGTGCTAGAAGTGCCTCATAAGACTGCATTAGTGAAGCATATCCTACCTGTCCAGCCCAGCCTAGTTAGTGCTCACTGAGGTCAAACCAAAGTGACTAGGGCTGCTTTAATGGAGGTCACTCAGAGGAGAGAGAGAGAGAGGGGGGGGGGGGGGCTGAATGCTTTAAATTAAAAACCACTCAGGGTGTCTCTGCCTGTTGCTGTAAGACCACCTGGAGCAATAGGGAGAAAGCTTGGTTGTGTGTGTGTGTGTGTGTGTCTATGTGTGTGTGCGTGCGTGTGAGAGTGTGCATGAAAGTGTTCATGCATGCGTGTGTGTGTGTGTGTGTGTGTGTGTGTGTGTTGAACGGTGGGGGATCCAAGAAAAATCACGATTTCAAGCAAGGCTGCAGAGGCCGTCTCTAAATTGCACTTTATTTTGGCACAGTGGTTGACTGCTGGCTTTCTTTCAAAAGGGGCATAAAGGCAGGGGAGGTTTGCCTTTGAGGTGTACGCTGGTTTCAGGCGAAGCTGTTGCCATTACCCATTGTCAGTTTCCCTTTTACTAAAAAGAAAACTCTTTCCAAAACCCCTGGGGCCTGAAATACATGCAGGCCAGGCTCCAAGTCCTAATCACAGCTCTGGGACTGCCTATACTGCCTATCGTACAGTCACGATTCTTAGTGAGAGAGAGAAAGAGGGAGAGATGTAGGGGAGGAGTGAGGGGGAGTGGAGAGGGAGGGAGGGAGAGAGAGAGAGAGAGAGCATTTTTATACCAGCCTAAGACTTATACGACAATTGCTCCAACAGCAGCATAGTCTTTGATTATGAATAATGTTTGATAGTTTTAGCCTCTCCGTTTGAGGGGGTACATTTGTCATATAGCTGTGTGTGTGTGTCTATACAGGGAAACAAATAAGCCTGGTGGTAAGGTGAGTGTGGCCTGCCACTCCAGTGCACCTCAAGCTGTTCAGCTGTCGTCAAGCACACTCAGCAAGATGCAGGCAGCTCCATATGGCCCACACAGCCCTGGCATCTCTGGAGACATTGTGTGTGTGTGTGTGTGTGTGTGTGTGTGTGTGTGTGTGTGTGTGTGTATGTGTGTGTGTGTGTGTGTGTGTGTGTGTGTGTATGTGTGCGTGTGCGTGTGCGCGTGTGCGTGTGTGTGTGTATGTATAGGTGAGGGGAGGAGTTCAGTGAAGACGTCTGGATTTGCGCGCGTGTGTGCTGTGTGTGTTGTGTGTGTGTGAGTGAGTATTATACCAACATGTATGCTGTGTGTATGTGGGTGTGTGTGTTTAAATATGCGTTTGTATGTATGGATGGATGGATGTACATACTGTATGTACATATGTACGTATGTATGTATGTATGTATGTATGTATGTATGTATGTATGGATGGATGGATGTATGGATGTATGCATGTATGCATGTATGTGTGTGTGGGCCTTTGAATGCTGTGTGTCTATGTGTGTACTACACATACACACACCTTGGCAGACGCCAGAGGCCCACAGGTAGTCTGCGGCCGTGACCTCCAGACCCAGTGTATTTGAGGCAGGAGGGGGGTTAAGGGTATTTCCTTACCCCGTGTCAGGCTGTGTCCACTGTAGCGACAGAAGGGGCCATGATAATAAAAGGGGCTGTTGCCAAAAGCAAAGGCACCCCTGCCAAAACTGGCTCTCTGGAATTTTACAGGCCTGCCTATTTCTAGACCGGGGAGCTGTGCCACTGAAACACAGCACACAGCCTCCCAGTCAGAGCTATTTATGTATGTGCAAGAGAGATTGCGATGATTATCATGTATCATTCTGAATGGAGACTTTGTGCCTCAGTCTTACCGGGACAGGCTGTTTTTGAATAGTGGAAGCAGGTTCTCCAGACTTACAGTACTTAATAGAAGTTGCATTCAGTTTAATATACAAATCTATAGTATAACCAGGAACAAGGCCAACATATATGCACGTGCATACACGCGCACGCACGCATGCATGCAAATGCACACACACACACACACACACACACACACACACACACACACACACACACACACACACACACACACACACACACACACACACACACACACACACACACTTCCTAGATACCTAGCACCTAGCAACAGGGAGGTTAGTTTCCTCTAGCAAGTCCCTCAGCAGTCATTCTCTTCCCTCAGGCTATGTCTACCACCTTTTAAAGCCTAGCCTCCAGGGAACCAAATGTAAGAGAGAGGACAGAGAGGAAAGGAGAGTGAGGTAGGGCCTTGCGGGCAAGCAACGACAGCTAATCCCTCCATTCAGTTGAGCCTTACAATATGCGCAAAATGCTTAATGTATTTTATTTTGCGGATTTGGCAAGGTCTTCTTTCTTCCCATTTGTCCTAAAATGGCCACCATAACTGCTTATGATATTTCACATCTAGAATACAGCCAAAACCAAACTTTATACAATGGGAGGGTGCAACACAGTGTGAATGGAATCAGAGTTGTGTAATAATGTGTGAATGAAGGCACAAGAGAGTGTGTGAATGCTATCAATGTCCCCAGAGGGTGGGTAAGGCACCTGGGCAAGGCACCAGGCCAACTTATGGATGAATGAAACATTTTTTTTGAACAACAACAACAACTCCTCACCCGATTCACATACAACCTTCCATTGTCCATAAAGGTAGCGTGATAAACTGTGTGTAATGGGTAATGCATATTGGATAAGTTGAATATGAAGGACAGGAAATTAGAAAAGGCAAAGAGTAGGTGAGAGTGTGAAATAGATGTTAGGAGCTAATGAAGCAACCACTAAATGTTGCTA